>NC_037674.1:14347823-14355127 GCF_003255815.1 Theropithecus gelada
TTTTTTTTTTTTTTTTTTTTTTTTTTTTTTTTTTTTTTTGCACTCCAAGGGGTTTATTATTGCAGTTAAGAAGCCATAAGCAAGGGAAGTTTGTGAGGCCAACTGTAGCAGAAGCACAGCTCTCATCTTACCATCGTAACCACTCTGAATTGCTGGGTGGCACCAGAAAGCTCACTGGCACCTTGGCATATGGCAGTGGGAACCTGGTAATTTGGGTAGATTAAAAGTGGGTATGGAATTGCCATTAAGCTGTCATCCAGGTCTTATGTGTGTGTTTGTGGAGTGTAGGGGGCAGGAAATGGGAAGGAAACAAGAGAAAATGAGAGGAGAGTATTAAATCCTAGATCTGCTACCTTCATATTTTGATTATGAACGTGTAGAGGTCAGTGCTTCAACTCTGTGCACTTTATCTTTCCACGGATCTCAATATTTTGTTAGTAGCTCTTTTGCTGGAGTCTGCCAAGCTGACTGTTTAACTGGCTTTGCCTACCCTACCCTACTTTTTTATCGGAGGAATACTCCGTCAGAAATGGTGGGATTCACATTCCACAATATGTGCTGCTTTTAAGCAACCATACACAAGTAAAGTAATAGGCAAAGAAGAAATGAAGATTGGGGTCAGGAAGCTTTCTCCCAACACTGTCCTCAGATACAGATTCATATCAGGTACCAAATCTTGCAGCCAGATCTCGGGGCAAGTGAACTCATTTACCCATTCAAATGTTGCCTGTGAATTCAAAAGTTGAAATTTATAGAGCCTAGTGAGCTGAAAATTATAGGGCACTGTGCCACATGGGAAACCTAGTTTCATGTTTATTTTGAGATTTGGGATTTCAAGTTTAGTTAAGAATGAAAGATTCTTTACAAGGACCTAGTGACTTGTTCTTCTCAAGCCCTTGATAACAAACTTTTGGTTGGTAAACCCACCAATCTTTTAAGACATAGATATAGAAACCCATGACCTAGGCAGATGGGGTGTTAGCAACAACATCCATTCACCCAGTTCCTCCCAAGAAGTAGAGGCAGGAATATCTCTTTGCAAGACATACATCAACGCTCAAAGCAAAGAACCCTAGATTGCATAAAGTTCCACCTCAAAGACCTCCTGTTACCTGCCTTATCTCTCTGGGATAGGGCAGAGAAGGAGCACTCTTTCCTTGTCCCTTCTGACCTTAGCTATGGAACCTCTGCTGTCTTTTCCTGACATTCTTCTTCCATCTGTATCCCTTACTGCATTTTTGCACTGCAGTTCAATGGCTCCATTGCACCCACAATAACACATTCACTTCTTTCAATTGCTTCTCTTGCATTGGAAAAGAGGAAAAGGCTCCATCTAATCTAGGTTAGGTTATAAAAACATTTTAGCACTGAAAATAAATTATCTAAATGTGTTCGGGTACATTCCACCTCATAGTTAAATGCTAAGGATTGCACGATGTGGATGTAAAATGTGGATGGTCAGGGAGGTTAAGAAAATAATCTCAAAGGACAGGGCCATGGGAGAGAGGATAGTGATGGTTACCATAAATGGGTCAGTGGTTCTGTGTGACACCTGCTATCCTGTGCCATCAATGTGCAGCCCCACAACAGATGAGATCCTTCAGCCAGGCTTGTGTCAAGCATGCTCTCTGGATACAACAGGACATGTCGCTTCTATTAATAAACCCAAGCCTCAGTGTCCATCCACATGTGCAAAATGAGAATGATTATCCTTTTCTTTCCCCTCTTCCTCTGCTGCTCTTCTGCTTTTTGTCAGAGCTATTTCTGCACTGTTTGCTTCATGGGTTAATGAGCAGATCAAGAACTGATAGTCAAGATGATAATAGTAACAACAGCTGTCATTTATTGTGTGCCTTCCATGTGCTAAACACAAATATTCCCACTTCAATCCACAAACAACCTTAGGATAAGAGAGCATCATTTTCTCCATTTTTGCATAAGAAAACTGAGAATGAGAAAGGTTAAGAAACAACCAAGGAAATAAAGCTAGCAGTGATGAGCATCTCTGAAGGCCCTTCCTTCTCTAAATTACATTGTCTTTTAATCTGTAAAGCATAGTTGGTTTGGTAATGGTTATAGTTACTAAAGACTTTTGCAACTATCATCCTGCAGTTGTAAATTCTGTTTGATGTCCTAAGAAATATGTACCAGAATATCTGGCAAAGGCACCTAACATGTTAGGTGTGTAACACCTCCCATGACAGGACAATGGGTGCCTTTGATAGGGATCTGTGGATTTCTTCTTTTGGCTTGCTTGACTTCCAAATTAGCAGTGGGATTGAAGGAGAAAAGAGGGTCCTGAATAATAATTGTCAATTCTCCTATATTAACACTTTCTAGACATGCCATCTCTCTGATGGCAACTGTTTTGCTCAAATAGTATATAAAGTTTATATATATAGCACTTCAAAGTTTACAAAGGCATTTCATATAAATGTCTCCATTAAAACATCTATCCAACTTGTAAGATAAGTATTATTCTTACCATTCTACAAATGAGAAAACTAATTTGTTCTGGGGCAATAAGTTGTATCCCAAAAGTCTTTAAATGTTTCCCAATTTAGAAAGATCTACCATAATTAGGGTGACTCATTATTATAATTAGGGTGTCCCAGTTTGGCTGGTTCTACCTATGCAATTCTCTCTCAGAAGTGTCCTAGTTTGAGGGATATGGTCAGCCTGCCCAAAAGCACAGAATTAAATGCAGAATTTCACTTATAACACGATGAGTTACACATTGGGCCATCAGGGACACAACTGTGCCTGTTTTGCATAAGAGTGATTCCTTAAGTGAGGTACATATTTTGAGCATCAATACATTTTTTTCACACTCTCTACCTGGATAAGTGAAAGCTTCTCTCTTGTTCAACCAGCGTTTGATCCCAAGCACATTAGAATCACCTGGTGAGCCTTTTAAACTTAGGCTTCTTCCATCCCATCTATGGTCACTTTAACTTGAATTTCTGTGGGTGGATGGTGAGGAAGATATTTTTCAAAAGCTCTCCAGACAGAGCTTTTGACAGTCCAGCCAGAAGTGATGACTGGCAGCATATAAATAAACACTAGGTGATAATGGTGCCTTATATTAGACCCCTGGAAAGGGTATTGCAAAGGAGAGATCATATTTGGTGTGGGGAATGTTGCCAAGGAGGCTGATATATTCTGAGATGGCTCACGGACAGTATGGTGGCTCTACAGAGTGGAGGGGAAATATATTGGTTGCTGCCTGCTCTAATTTTACTTATTTATTTATTTATTTATTTATTCATTTATTTATTTATTTATTTATTTATTTTTGAGACAGTCTCTCTCTGTTGCCCAGGCTGGAGTGCAGTAGCTCACTACAACCTCCGCCTCCTGGGTTCACACCATTCTCCTGCCTCAGCCTCCCAAGTAGCTGGGACTACAGGCACCCGCCACCATGCCCGGCTAATTTTTTGTATTTTTAGTGGAGACGGGGTTTCACCATGTTAGCCAGGATGGTCTCAATCCCCTGACCTCATGATCCGCCCACCTTGGCCTCCCACCCAAAGTGCTGGGATTACAGGCGTGAGCCACTGCGCCCGGCCTGCCTGCTCTAAATTTCGAAACTCCTGTGTTTATCTTGACTTAATGAAGTGTGCTGTTGTTTAAAATATACTGTGTTCTATTGAACTGATATTGAGTCTGGTCTCCCACTCCAATATTTTTTTCTCTGTAACTTTATTTGGATCTGTTGCAACTTCTTGCTCAGTGTGTGTGTGTGTGTGTGTGTGTGTGTGTGTGTGTGTGTGTGTATGCATGTGTGTATCAGGGAGTTACAATGAGGGTATACTTAGAATTGTTGGCTAAAAAGGTTGTGTATAAAAATAAAATGTATCTGTGAGCATCATGTTTTCTAAGAGTAAAATCTTTTATTATGTTACTTGTTTCGGAATATGCTTTCTGAGAAAACAGAAAAGAAGTATCTCATTTTGCAGAAAAAGACCTGGAGTCGCAGAGATGTGAGGTGGTCAGCTGCGAGCCATGCCATGAATCCACACAGCCTCTGAGTTAGTGGTGAATATTTCTAATCATTCATATAATGCTCTGTGAAAATTCAGGCATGGTGAAAAAGAAGTTTCACTGTTTTTCCAATTTATGAAAGTATTTTTAGAGTATTATTAAATCTATTTTATGGTTATTTATTGCAATAAATGTTTATTTTCCTTTGAAATGCACTTAATCATACCTTAATCTCCTTGCTATAATTTTTCCATGGAAAGAAAATAACATTTCAGTTAATGTAATTTCAATATGTTGGGATCTCAGTCTCCTGTTTCAGGTGCCCCGGGATGCAGGAGACCAGGCCAGGGACATGTTCCTTCCTGGTACAGATCACCACAGTTTAGAATCACTGAATTCTTTGCTGAAAACTCCAAGTAACTTAAATTCTTTCCCTTAGGTTTTTTTTTTTTTTTTTTTTTTTTTCCTGGGCAAATGCTTTTGAGTCAATCCTAGGATTCTAAGAGGTTATTTCTCAAGTTTCCTTAACCTGTAACCCTCTCCAAACCCCACTTTTAACTCCAATTCTTCAATCTCTCATCCCTCTTCCCTGATGATTTGCCATCTTTTTCTCTGGGGAGAGGACACACATACAGAAATGAGCAAAGAGCTTTAAATACTAGCTGCCCAAGAGATGCTTAGCCTCCTGTTCCAGCCACTGGAGCTAAGGGGTGGAGGAACGTGATGTCACAGGCAGGGATGCCCACTAGTCTTCAAGCAGTCCCCTAAGGTAAGGCTGGAGGAAGGAGGTGGTGAAGAGGGCTCCTGAGTTCCTTCATTTGATGGCACTGAATATAGGTACAGGTGGAGCAGTAAGCTCAGAGCCATTCCTTAGACCTAGAGTCTGGCCTTTTCACCTATATAAAATCATACTATGTAATATTATTTCAAGTAGAGGTGGGAAAATAACCCTTAGGAATTAGCACCCTGAATCTGGTGGGCCAGCAGAAATAAAAGTTAATTCCAAACACAGACCTTCACTACCACAATTCTGCCCATGTTTCCCTCCAGGGATCTTTGATCTCAGGCTGAATGGAGGAAGAAGAGCTTTTCTAGTAGATGCCTGTCACAGAGATCTGACGAGGTCAATGTAAATGAGTCCGCAGAAGCTCGATAGCCTATAGAAGTCCTTGAAAATCCCGAATGGCACGAGAGGTTGAAAAACTAGTTCAGATGCTGTTATCTTCAAGAAGTTAAATATAACCTAAAGAAATTATTTGTCACAGAAGAAAGTTGGTTTTAAAAATTGTAAAGGGGAGGAGAGTGGAGATTCAAGCCTAGAGAGGAAGATCGAAAAAGAAGAAAGTAATCCTGAAGTCAACTGTAAAATGTTTCCTGTGTCTCACCTGGTAAATCCACATGGACTTCCTGAAAGAGGAAGGCTAGACAGTTACTTCTGAGTTGCCTTTCAAATGATAAGGAGGGTCCTTGAGTAAACAGGAAATGAAAGACTCTAGAGAGCAGCTGAGAAAGGATGCAGAAGTGAAAAGGAGAGAGGAGCCATCGGCACCCCAGATTTAATTTGATGGAGAATTTTCTCTGTTTGATTCTGTGTGTGCCTGTCTTTATTAGACTGCTTGCCTTTCAAGGCCTGGGACTATGCCTCATTCACCTTCATATTCTAATATAATGCAAGCTTAGGAAATTATTGTTTAAATACATACATTGAGACATAAATGGATGGGAGTAAGAATGAAGGCATAAGCGGTGGTGTTTAGCAGCAGCCTTGACTGTGAGCTTAAGACTGTTTTTTGTGACCTGTCATCTTCCTTTGCGCAACAACACAGCTCACGATGATGTTCCAGAGCATTTTGCCCCCAGAAAATGAGGCTTGCTTTTGGTCTTTTGAAGGAAGACTGCAGTGAACAGTTAAATTGACTTTAAATTTAGCAGCATTGGGCAAGAATAGAAATGTTCTAATCCTGTCTCCTCCTACGGAATGTGAATTGTGGTCAAAGTAATATGTTTTTGCCTTCTGTGATTGAGATCAAATTTCATAGGCCAGACAGGGCGTAGGGAGCCAGGCTGCACAGCCACTCTCCCTGGTAAACAGTGTCACACCTCCCTTGGACAGCCCAGGGTACCATGTGTGCCCTGGCGTTAGAGACACCTCACCAGGGCTTGTCTGCTCTCCCTGCCTTGTTTCTCAGCCCAGTGTTCATGTGGAGTTTGGCTTCCTCTTCTTAGAACTGGGAAAGGCAACGCTGTGCAGGTGTGAGAGGTACATACACATGCGCCCAGAAGATGCTGCCCCAGAGAAACAATACGAGGGGCCGGATTTGACTCAGAGCTTAAGGTCTTTTCATTAGAAAATAAGATCACTAGCTCTAAAATTGCCACTGGGAAAGACTGGGTTGGCTTAGCAGGGCAGTGCTAGCTGATGGGCAGCTGTGTTCTATAAAGTAGATGAGGGAAGATGACAGAATGGCATGTCTATGGGCAGAAAGCAGAAGGGAAATCGGCCTCCCTTCGTAGGCCACTAAGGACAGGGTTATCTAGTGGCCTGCTGGATTTGACACTATCTGCCTGCCACCTCTGAGCTCAGCATTTTTGCTTTGACATACGTGGGTCATTCTATCCATTAAGCTTCAGCAATTCCATATCCCACATGCTTATTGGCACAGAATCTTAAGTCAGGGAGCAAAGAGATTTTACTTTGGAAGGAAATACTATGCATTCTTCAGTCATTCAGAGACCTCTCCTCCTCCCTTATGAGTGCTCCCAATGTAAAGGTATAATGACTGGCTAATTAAATGCTTTGGGAATATAGGAATGAGGATACATATCTAGAAAAGTGGGTTTTAGAAGAAGAAAAGAGAGGATAATGAAAACAAGAAGTTTAAGAAAGTGCAAAAATAAGATTTAACTTATGTATATCAATTGTGATGAACTGGAGTTATGCATTCCATGGAACAAGTCTACACAATCAGAGAAGAATTCTTCACTAATTTCCCCTTTATTTATCTATGTCATAACCCATATTAGGGAAGAAACAACCTCTACTTTTTAAAAGTCACAAATATTAAGCCTATAAAAATATCAATATCTTATCAAAGTTTAGCTCAAATTTATACAGGAAAACAAAGGTTCATTCCAGCCCACCTAGCTTGTTTTGATGGTTTATTAAGTAGTATTTAAGCAAATTGAGTCTTACATTATCTGGCCAGAAGTTTTTTTTCTTGCCTCTGTATTATTAAACAACACTTACTGAGAATGTTCATCAGATGTCCAGATTAATCTTTTTTTTTTTTTTTTTTTTTTTTTTTTTTTTTTTTTTTTTT
>NC_037674.1:14355214-14585377 GCF_003255815.1 Theropithecus gelada
GTTTTTTTTTTTTTTTTTTTTTTTTTTTTTTTTTTTTTTTTGAGACAGAGTCTCGCTCTGCCGCCCAGGCTGGAGTGCAGTGGCGTGATCTTGGCTCACTGCAAGCTCCGCCTCCTGGGTTCATGCCATTCTCCTGCCTCAGCCTCCCGAGTAGCTGGGACTACAGGCGCCCGCCACCTCGCCCGGCTAGTTTTTTTGTATTTTTTAGTAGAGTCGGGGTTTCACCGTGTCAGCCAGGATGGTCTCGATCTCCTGACCTCGTGATCTGCCCGTCTCGGCCTCCCAAAGTGCTGGGATTACAGGCTTGAGCCACCGCGCCCGGCCCAGATTAATCTTGACAGTGAAGAATACATGAACTCTATATGCAATCTTAAAAAGGAGTTAATATAATATGCTAGTTTTCTCTTTTGTGTCCACTCCTCAAAAGTTTTGATTGTTATTAGGTTAGGCTCATCCTTTATTAGTTGCCTTTGTTAAGATTTCTTAGTTTGCAAAAATTATTGGATTCGTATTGATTTAACTGAAGGAGCATTTGAAAACTATCTCTCATAGTTCATCATGAGAACTGAATTGTTCCTCCTCTTTTTGAGTTTCTTCTCTTTACTACATATTTTTCCCCAACCAGTTATTTTTGTTGTTGTTATTTGCTTCTTAATAATTCTGTGAGGCTTATTTTTAGAATATTTTATAAATCTGTCTATCTTTAAGAATGGCAAACTATGAAAATTGATGCATTTAATATTTGCTAACACATTTCTATTCCATTGTCAATGAAAAGACTGTGCTTGCTTGGATCAAGTATTAGCCAAAATTCGGAACTCTCAGAAAGCTATTTATTTATTCCAGAACAAAGCATTTGGTTTGTACTACCATCAAAATATTCTAAGTGGCTAGTTACACTGGTAAAAAAATAACGTATCTCTTTTGTTCAGGCCTTCAGAATTTTAACATCACACAAAATCAATAAAGCTCTTAAATGTAAATCTATGAAGATGAGACACACTGATTTCTTGCCTGTTTTTACTGAGGTGAGTGAAAAAAGCTTTGCACCCCAAACAGAATTTTATTTTCTCTGTCAATAAGAACAATATACTTCCATGGATAAGTGTGTCATCTATGGAAGCATTTCAGATGTCTGTGTTGCAGATGCAGAAGGTATCTCTTGGGATTTCCCTGCACTACATCACATACTAGACTATCTATTGTAAGAAAAGATGGTTGGGTCAATTACAGGAGTTGTCCTTGGAATCAGTTCCAAGTGCTCCAGAAACTTACATCTCTAGGTCCGACTTAATGTAATCCATAATTGTCCCATGCTATTTTTTTAAAATGTGGCTGATACACATACTCCTAGAAAAAGGTCACATAATTAGAATTATTTAAGTATTTAATTTACAGGGAAATCTGGGGTTCAAAGTAGTCAGGAGATGCTGCCTAAGGCCATTCTAGTAAGTATGATAACGGTTTGTAAAATCACCATCAGCTACATCGTCATTTGAAAACAGATTTAAGAAATATATATACATATATATACCGAAAGCACTCCACTAAAGGAAAGCAGACCAAGACTAGTAATATTAATCCCCTGTCATCCAGTTGGCTGGCCTACCTGCTACAGAAGCTGAGGCTCGGCCTGCCAATGGGCTTCAGCCCGTGGGGATCTGTGACTGTACCATGACTCACTGTCCCTGCAAAAGCCAAACTGGCTCCTTCGTCTTTGTCCAGAGTCCTCATTTCAAGGTCTTGGCCTCTCTTGGTTCTTTACCAAGGTAAAAGGCAGCAATAAGCATGAAGAGTCAGACGAAAAAACACCAAGCTATAACCATCTATTTAATATCGAAATCAAAGACTCACTAAAAAATTCAGTATTTAAGCAATTTGGGGGAAAATTGGCAGGAGAAGGTACATGACCAAAGAAAGGTGTTTTCAAATAGAAGTTATAGAGTTTATTTTAATATGATCTCCATGATCTTCACATAATTTAACAGGATGTTTTATTCTAATTAGTTTAATTGAGCTCTATTTTTTAGCAGTTTCTTAAAACTGAGAATTAACGAGCAAGAAAATAAAGTCTGCTCAAGTCTTTGGAACTTAGGCAATTCTTTCTTTCAAACTAGACAGAAAAAATTGTTTAGAACAATATAAATGAGGATTTGGGGAATCTTTTTGTCTTACTATGTTCCTTTATAACGGAAGTCTCTAACCCCCAGGCCATACCGGTCTGTGGCCTGTCAGGAACTAGGCTGCACAGCAGCAGGGAGCAGCAGGGCAGGCATGTCAGTGAACCTTCATCTATATTTACAGCCACCCCCCATCACTCACATTACTGCCTGAGCTCTGCCTCTTGTCAGGTCAGCAGCAGCATTAGACTCTCACAGAAGCATGAACCCTATTGTGAACTGTGCATGCAAGGGATCTAGGTTACAGGTTCCTTATGAAAATCTAATGCCTGATGATCTGTCACCGTGTATCATCACCCCTCAATGAGACCATCTAGTCACAGGAAAACAAGCTCAGGGCTCCCACTGATCCTATATTATGGTGAATTGTATAATTATTTCATTATATGTGACAATGTAATACTAATAGAAATAAGGTGTACAGTTAATGTGCTTGAATCATCCTGTAACCATCCCTGGCTGCCCTGGAAAAATTGTCTTCTGCGAAACTGGTCTCTGGTGCCAAAAAGTTTGGGGATCACTGCTTTATAAGACCTTTTGCTTACAAGAAGAGCCCAGTAAGTGTCTTTTTCGTGGACATTAAAAAAGTTTTATTTGTAGAAAATACTTTGTGTGAAGCGTAAGGAGAAATCTCTATTCTCTCAAGAGCTTATTGGGGAAATAGACATGTGTAGTAATAAGGAGTTAATATCAGCAGGGGTCAGAGCAGGAGTGGAAAGGAGGGTTCTATATGAGTTTGTCTAGAACCAACTTGCAGAATGATCCACTTTCCAAATGACCATTTCAAAAGTAAATAGAATTTACTATTTTTCTAACTTTCACAGTTAGTTTTATTTTACCTTCTTCACTGTCATTTTAGGAATGTTTTATTTCTCTTTCCCAACTCTCTGTTGTAGCTGAATAATGAGGTGGAGAGAGAGAGAAGTACAATTGAAGGGCGTATAAGTGTAAAGTTTTGAATATAAGTAATTGACATTAATAACTTTTTCATTAAGTTCATATTTTTAGAACCTATATTCCCAAGAATTTTCATGTTCAAGAACATGTTCCAAAAATATACTCTTAGTGAATATGTCATGGGTATATTTGTCAAATAAAGATAGATCCTGGGGGCCATGCTCCAAATTAAGTCAATCAGGTTCTTCTCTGGGAAAGATGCACAGATAGCTTCTGAGCTGAGAGACTGTAAATCTGGGATTGACAAAAGCCATTTCTCTTTTATGTCTAGAGACTAAAGCCAAACAGGAATAGACAGAAATGGATAAGGGATGGTGAGAGAGAGTCCTTAAGGCAATGAATTTGAGATCCTGGTTCTAGTAGTTAGTATTTACTTTGATCCTTTGAGTTGATAAGTTCTGGGAAGGGTCTGAGATTTTTACTTTGCTTGCAAACTAACAAGTGAACTTGCCACAGTTTCATGGATGCTGGTTGAAGACATGAAACTTGGCTCAGAGACAAAGGTTGTTATTACAACCATAGCAGTAGCCAGGGTGCCAGTGCCTCCAGTCCCATTTCCCAAATGGTGATGTAAAGAGGACCAAGAGACACTTGGACTCACAGTGAGTTCCATTACTGAGGAGGAACCCTGAGTTTAGGAAATCCAGATTTTTATAATGGGCAGTAATCCTGCCCATTATAAGCCTTTCTCTACTCAAGTGACTGTTCACTATACAAACAGTCATTGCCTCTACTCACAAAAAATTCAGAAACCTGAGAGAACCATGAAGCATTGTCTCACATCAGAGCTGTGGCTATATTCTTTTCAGTTTGGCAGGTAGATCTTCCTTAAGCTGGCTGAGCTGTGTTTATGTCACTGCCATCAAGAATCCTAACCAACACATGCTGTGGCATTAGGTCTTCCCTTTGGAGTGCTCCCTCATTATGAAAGCAGAGTGATATAGGTTCATTGTAGAGTTTTTTGGGGAAAAAGTATATGACAAGCAATAACTTTTAACTTATGTGGGGGAAAGTACCTGTGTCTAAGTTTCCGATCTCTTCTTGCCTCACAGCACCTGACGACACTCCTCATAATCCTTTTCAGATGGAATGACAAAATACATATTTTAGGTTATATATTGTAACAGGTAACAGCTTTTGTTCTCAGCTGACCAGTTTTTATAAACAGAAGATTAAGAAATTGCTGATAGTGTTAGCTAGGATCCCCTGCCCTCAACTTTCAACTGACTTGCCTTCCTTCTTATGAGTTTCTACTCATAAGACCTTGCCCTAAGTTTACTGCTAAATAATATCAATAATATATCATCTGTCATGATTTAAGACAAATATCCTGCCAAAGTGTTTATACTAATACGAAATGCTCTAAGAAATTCTATAAGAAATTCACAAAGCTCTTAGGAAGGAATCACAAAAAGTGATTATGGAACTAATGATGGAACTTGAGATATCATGAGAAGTGCCAGGGAGATACTTAAGAATTAGAGAAAGCTGCTAAGCGTTACCTACATCATACCATATCAGGTGGTTGCTTTAAAGCCATCAGAAATGGTTAATCCCTTAGGGAAAAGAGGTCCTACTTCTGTTCCTGGTGACTACACCATGTGCTCTTGAGTCTCTGATCGTATCTATATTTCATGTGTCTAACACAGTAGCTGACACACACAGTGTTCTCAGTAACCATGTGTTTAATCAATGAATTAAGACTCTGCAAACAAACTTCCTAAAATAATGTGATCACTCACCCACCTTCTCAGGAAACTGCACAAATTCACATGGACAACCACTCACAAATAAAATCATCAGGCTCGAATTATTGTTCATGCAAATGGTCATTTAAAGGAAAAAAAGGCTAAAAAAGAATTTGCTTACAGCGAGACTTTTCTCACTTCCAATAGGATTTCCTAGCAACAAACAGGGGTCCCTTTCCCTTCATTTGTGTGTGGTTGTGCACGCTGTGTTTGCAGTGATGGGGAGGCGGGGGATTGGAAAGTGTGGCTCATCCTCTCTCTAGAGGCAGCTGCTTTCTCCATTAGCGGCTGGTGGCAGACTGCTTCATATCCCTCTGCAGTGGAAGGGCAAGCTGCTGGAATGTCAAGCCCAGACTTAGTCTGAGAAAATAAACTCCCATCTAAGGACAGATGTGAGGTTACTAGTCCTTAACTGCCCTGGAAACATCATTTCACTCTGTGTTTGCCTTTGTATTGGAAAATGTGGGGAATATATATGTCAACTGTTGTTTGTTGTGGGCATTTTTCTTCCTCTTCTCTACTGAAACCAAGTGTAGCCAGGTCAAAGAGAGAAAGCTACCAGTGAATTCTATAGATAATTCATTCAAAGTGTGATTTTAGCTATACTGTGGATAATAACAGTCAGGTTTTTCACTGTGAGAAAAGGAAATTAAAATTAGGAAAGGAGTAAGGCTAGAATAAATCCTATGGTACTGGATTGAATTTGAAGGTCTCAGTATGAATTCTTGATTTTATATATGGAAATAGATATACATATAGTTATTGATACAACTATATAGTATTTTTTCTAGATATGTTTATTAAGATAGCCTAGCAGCAAAAATCAGTATGCCTAATGCCCATATTTTTGTTTCTATACATCATTTCTCAATAAAAAGAACCAGAGGTCCTTGGAGAAATGTTTGATTCCAGGGTTGTGACATGGAAAGTATATCATGAGCCTGGAACAATGTATTGTGTCAGAAATAAGGACGAACTGAAAGGATAATGGGGAAATGTCAGAAGAACCTAGAAGCCGATTTGCAGGGGCTCTCATTGGCCAAATCTGGGACAATTTGAGCAATAAAATGAGACACACACAGAAACAATTTTGAGAGAAAGAAAGAAGAGAGAAAATATTAAAACAAGTGTGGTAAAATGTTAACATGTGAGCAATCTGGTTGAAGGGTGTATGGAAATTTTTGGCATTATTTTTGCAATTTTTTTTCAGCATGAAATGATTTCAGAATAAAAAATTAAACACATGTAAAAACAGCGGTGGGGGAGGGAGATAAATGAAACAAGATGGACAAAATATTGATAATTGGGGTATGAAGTATTTGGGAAGTTATTCTATTATATTCTCTACTATTATGTATGATTGAGTCTTGTTCCTAATGAAAAGTAAAAGTAATTTTTTAAAACACTCATGCAATTTTAGTTTAAGAAGATCTCTTATTTCTAGCCTTATGACATAACCAGCCCTTGTGCATGATTCATGGCAGTCACAACAACCTGTTTTCTCTGCTTCTTAAGTTGTCCTTCCACTGCAGTCTATCCCATCATTACCAACCAGAAAACTAGTACCTTTGTCCTTAAAAAGTATACATAAAACACATACCTTTTAATGTTTGATCCCTTCTCTAGCTCATAAATCTTTTACTCACTTCCCATGCTGACAAGAGAAACTTTGAGCTTTCATTTCTAAGCTATTATTAGGTTCTGACCTATTTTTGCAACCTCATCTTCCAAATTCCTGACATGAATATTATTCTTCATTGAACAGTTTTTTCTTTGTCCTGTCCCAAAGGTTATTTGGGTATTCTCACCTCTTCACCTCTGTGTTAGCTGGTCTGAAAATATGTCTATAACCCTCCTTTAAAATAAAATCTTTACTATCCTTTCTGATGGCTGGTAGGAATGATGGGGTTAGGGGTTGTTTCAAAGGGTTGGGCTATAATCATTCCCCCTCCAGAACTGGCTGTTTCTTTTGCAGAATTTCAGCCTGGGAATGGGCTCTTGAGGCTGCTAGAGTTCCTGGTAGGAAGTAAACTAGATTGGCTGGTGGCTGTATATATTTTCTCATCACTAATGTGTGTGTGTGTGTGGTGAGTCTTCAGGAAATTTCACTAACTCGAAACATCTCATATATTCTTCCCCTATTCCCTTAATCTTTACTAAACATTGGTCTGGTTCTCCCAATTCTTTTCAAAGAGTCTTAGACATATTATGTCATTGGTTAGATTGCCATTGTCAGCATGTAAATTTGTGGGGAGGACGCCCTCTCCCTCCTTTATCTAATATCCTATGATGCATTCCTTATATCTTTGGCAATAATCAGAATTATATAGAAGTTTATGTTTGATACCCAAATCATCTATTGTAGTGATTTTCACATGTCTCAGAGCAAGTGTTTACACAAATAGGTGTTTAAATATTTACTAACTGATCTGCAGAAATGAGATTGTTTATTCATAAATGCTCTGATCACATTGCCCTAATGCAAGAGAACTTGGACAACTTGAAAGTAATTAAGTAAAAGGAAAAATATAGAAACCTGGTTAGAAACTCATTTATCTCTTTCCACATTGTTGACAACTTGCAAATGCCTGAACACCATGCTTTTTACAGGATCTCAATACTTACTTTCCAATCACCTCTATATTTCAGTTACTGTTAAACCATGTCCAAAGTATGTGGATTCTACAGCTGGGTTTTAATAACTTTAAACTCCTCCACCTCCCATTCCATGATACATTTTGTAGGTAAGCTTACCCAACTGCCAACTGGTCAATCTCTTTACATGCTTAGCCTATCACCCATGGTCACCTTTTAAGAGCTTCATGGAAGTCTTCTAAATTCTGATCATCATTTGTTTTGAATTCTTATGGAACACTTATTCTCTCATAAGGACAATGGTCTTGTTCTATTCCAGTCTTTTATGCTACATTATCTTAGAATGCCACAGTGATAATAACGAGTACTCATATATGCTTGCTATGTGCCACAGCCTATTCTAAATGCTTTACTTGAATCAATGCATTTAAGTCCATTTTCATTTTCTTAGTCTTTCATCTGACTATCCTCTGAGATAAAACTCCTCAGAAATATTTTGGCCAGTCCTATGACACTCATTTGCCAGAAAGCACAAGCTAGAATTGGAAATATAAAGAGCCAAGTCTGTGGTTTGGTATGGCAGTCACTGGCGATTAAAAAAAGAAAAAAAAATTAAAGAAATGCTATTTCTATCATAAAAAACAATCTTTTTCTAAAGTTCCAAAGAGAAAAACAATTATGACACTCCCAAATACTTTGGTGGTTGGAAAGTAGAAAGTAGAAAATGGCTTTTAAAAAATGGGCAAAATACATCTTGCAGCCATATTACCAGTGGCTTTCAATGGAAAGAATGACAGGCCAACCTGGGTACAGGGCTAGCATTTCATCTCAAAACCCTTTTCAATTCTGTGGTCACAAAACAGTTCCAGAAAAAGCATCCTCAGAACCTGGTCTAATGCTAAATAAATACTGCACATTTTATGGTTTCAGATCTAGGGCCCGGGAAACACAAGATTAAGCAATGGCAGAAATCTTGTGGGCTGGAAGCTCTGGATTCATTAACTGCACATGCCAGGCCATAGCTCCCAGTGTCCGCCATTAAAAGACATGATTAATGGTAGGTAGAGTCCTCTTAGAACTGCTCTTCTCTGTGGCCTCTCAAGACTTTCCCAATCATCGAGGCCTTTGTCTTTATTTTCTCCCTACAGCTCCTGGCCTGTATCCACTTCCTCCACGTCCTTCATATCCTAAAAAAGGTGGGATTGAGTCCTCTGCTTTCTTAGCAAATATACAAATTCCACACAAGTATGGAAACCTTCATTGATAATTTCTACTAACTGTCCTATGCAAGTGACTTTCAAATCATCATTTCAACCCCAAATTCTCTCATAAGCTCTAGTCCTATTGTCTAAAATAAATTGGACCTTTGCTCTTGAATTGCATTAAATCACCCTAAGTCATGAAAACAATGGGTACCATTTCTTCTACCATGAAGCAGGAATTATACTAAGCACTTTGTTTTTCTTCTCATGACTGCTTTTGTTTCATTAATGGATGTTTTCACTACAAGGGCATACTTGACTTTTAAATGTGAGAAAGTTATACGAAAAAAACCAAATGTTTATTTGAAAATTTGCTCTGTTCCACAAACTACTTTGACATTAAAAGATCTTTATACACTGTCACTAATCATAGAAACCTAACATGATTATTAACTCATTTGCCTGTTGTCAGTGCTATGACTTATCTGAGCCCTGGTGACAGTCCAGCTCTTGTTGTCTCTCTGAGACTGGGGTTTCTGCAAGGGGTAAAATGGAAAGAAGAAGTTTCTCTCCAGAAGTCTGGAAGCAATGGAGGTAGCATGTTGGGAAACTAGACCTTTCTAGGGTTAGGAGTTATGGTACTATGGGGAATAGGAGATTTTTCATTGTCTTCTCCAGGAATCATCCATCAGGATGAGGTAGTCCTGGCTGGCAGTGTTTGTTACCTTGAGGGTAGCCAGTGTTAGCAGAACCATTGGCCTCTTCAGGGTTGTGTCTAGTAATCATGATATGAAATTCTGCCCTGTTTTGAAGGAGAGGCGCTTATCTTGGCCAGCTGTCTGCCTTCCTCAGGTGAATATGAAGTCCATGGTCTTTGTTTTAGGTTCTTCTATAGAGGGAGGAAGCTGGCCTCATCGGTCAGAGTCTGCTGTCTCTCACCTAAACAAAAGAACCCAGGAAAGCCCCACCCCTGCTCATTCAGTATGCCATGTCCCTTTATTTTCTTTTCCACCCAAAAAGCCACTGTCAGCCCACATGGCTAGATTATCAACACTGTTTCATAGCTAGTCTTCCTAACCTCAACCTCCTCCCCATTCTACATCACTTTATATGCCAAAGTCAGATATCTCTCTTTTCTTCACTCCAGTTCACATCCTAAAATTTTTCAAAGGCTTCTCATTCAGAAAAGCACAAATTCTTAATCTAGCATCATTTTTAATCTTCTCCAAAGCACTCTATTTAAACAATTATTTTCCTACTTTTGTTTTAGCCACAGTGGTGAACTCATTACTTTCAGATATGCAGTGTCCTCCCTGCCTCCCCTACTGCCTACTTGAGGTGCTAGTGAGAATGAAAGAATGTGCAGGAAAACACCTAGCATGTTCTGCCATACTGAGCCCTGCGAAATGGGTAATTCACTTGAACTTCACACCTCATGCAATGAGGGTGAGGCTCAGTTATTCAACAAGACTTTAGAGTGGAGCCTGGTAGCATGCACCTGTAGTCCCAGCTGCTCAGGAGGCTGAAGCAGATTGCTTGAGATCAGGAGTTTGAAGCAGCCTGGGTGATATAGCAAGACCCCATCTCAAAAAACAAAAATTAAAAAAATTGCATAAGCCTTCAGGATGGCCATTTTCTTTGCATAACCATCTTGAGTCTCCCCACCTCTGCACTGGGGAGAGATGAGAGCTGATTAAACTGCTCACCAAGCTTCTTCTTTGCCATTTTAGCTGGTCCATTCTATTGTCAAATGTAGATGATCTATAGCATCAAATTCTCAGAGCTGCACCCATCACATGTAAGGGTGCAATTGTATCCTTCAGACTTGAGTTTTCCCACCAGGACTTAGAGATGAGGAAAAGTTTGGTTGCTTTTATTTAGTATTAAGAATTCTCATTTGCACTTGTGCTTTGAAATGGCTTGCAGGACCTTCTGGTGCAGACCCAGTGGCTCATGGGCATCCTAATCATGGGCTGTTTCTAGTCTCTGTTCCTGTATCCTTAGGCACATAGATACAGAGCCAGCCCCATCCTAAATCCTGGATGTTCAATACTGGCCTTTTCACTATCTTCGCTAGATGGATTTTGATCCAAATATGCTGCAAGAGCAGTTATTTTCCTTAAATTGCACAGTAGATACAGGGGCCAAATGAGGAGAACAGATCACTATAAATCTTGTTCATTACGTTGAGCTTCTCCCTCCTGTGGTTCATGATGAATTCCAAGGCCCAACTAGTTGATAGAGTTTCAAGAAAAATCATGCACTGGTATTTTTATTCATGGAAAATAGACACCCCAGGCTGGTCTGAAATTACAAAGTCCTTTGTCTGAAGCTATGCTAGATTTGAGTAAAGGGACCACTGGTCCGCCACCCCAGGCCCAATTTGCTTTCACCTCTAGCCCTTGTAGGAATGGCCTTCAGCATCTCTCAAGAGTCTGGTTTAGATAGTAAGAATTGTAAGCAAGGCTGTGGTTTCATAGGACATTAGAACTGGAAGGAATTATAAAATTTACCTTACCATGTATGGTATTTTTCAGCTGTATATTCCAATTGTTATGATTAATATTACACAGGAGGGAAATGGAGGTTCAGGCCGCCAGTTCTGAGTACTCAAGGTGTTTTAGGAACTGTAGTCAAACATTTGCATTCATTCTCTCCTTAGAGCCTAATTATCCTATGAGAATGAGAGATGAGGAAACTAAGAGATTAGGTAAAATTACCCAGAGGTTACAGCTCTTGTCTGTGATAGCACCCAGATTTGCATCTGTTCTCTTTTCCAGCCACTCCTTGAAAGTGGTGGCACTAGTGGGTTGCAGGGCTGGGCCTCTCACACTGGTCTTCTCCTTCCAAGTTCAGGGTTTGCTCCACTGAAGAGGTCAACCATGTCTGTTATTCCAAACTTCAAAATATACCCAAAGAGTGACACATATGTAAATGCATGAGGCACCTTCTACACCTCTTCTGACACCTTTCTGGTCTCTTCATCTAAAAATATTTAGTGGGTTCAACTGCCAAATCCTTGTTACACAGTGACTGGCTATAGGCTGTTTATCACAAATTCATGCCTAATTTACTAAGTGCGTATATATCCCCACGGTTACTCAGGTGCATACTAGGAAAGAGAGCCTCTTGCTTGATGTTGCTATTTTCATATAATGAGCTTTTCCCCTTAGAACAAATCTATTTGGATCAGGCAGCAGAAAGTGAAGGAAGTAAAAGCCCCGCAGGGTGGAAAGCCCTACCAGGCTCTGGGGCAAGACTAAAAGGGAGCCATGAGTTGTTTTCAGCTTCCTTAGGTTTTTCCTTTATCAGATAACAAGCTACTTCTCACACACTTCAAGTCAGAAGTGCTGCTAATTCCTCTCCAAATCAATACAAAACTATAAATAACTGATAACAGCTTTATGTGTATTTCTCCTAAATATCATGGACTCCATCCAGAGTCAGAGAATGTGTAGTTCAAAATCCTTAGTCCACCATTTACTATTTTCAAGACTCAGTATCTTCATTCTAGAAGTGGGGATAGTATCTCCCTAAAAAGTGGTGAGAATTAAATGAGTAGCAATTAAAAATTCTAACAGACTTAGAATAGGTACTGGCACAAAGTAAATATTCAAATGTTACTTCCCTCCAACCCCACTTTTATTCCTGTCTCAGAGATATTTACATAGTACAGACAGTCCCTAACTTATGATGGCTCGACTTGGGATTTTTCAACTTAACCATAGTGCAAAAGTCATACCCATTCACTAGGCTTCTCGACTTATGTGGGGTTACCTCTGGAGAGACTTATACATTGAAAATATCATAATGGTGTTATCAGGACGTAACCCCACTGTAAGTCAAGGAGCACCCGTAGTCATAATCTTAAGCAACAGAAGTAAAGCTCTGATGGTTGGTTTCAGTACTCATTTATGTGGGGAGCCACAATACTCCTGCAATCCTACAGCACAGATGTTTACTTCCTCTATGCACACATAAGACCAGCCAGGCTGTCACTCTTAGCGCTGCACCAGGCTTTCTGTACCTTATTCCTCTTCCTCATGTGTGGGTTGCCCTACACTCACCTGAGAATGAGATAGTGAGAAGAAAGAGAGCCAGGTCAACCTCTCTCCTTAGATCCATGTAGTGGCAAAAGGATCACATAAGACCCCAATGCTCTAGACAACCAAGAGAAGATCATCTTTAGGTTCCCTTCCCAGTATGCTTGCCTCTCTGGATGACCACGTATGACATGTACAGGCCTCTTTTAACCAGGGAAAGATCATGAGCAGAAACAGAAGCAAGCAGTCAGTACTCACAGCACATCACAAAGCACATTTAACATGTTTCTGCTTTTGGTTTTTAAGAACTGGGGAGAAAAGAAATTTTACTTCTTTTATTCTGTTCCATTACAATAACTACTTTGCTAACATACTTTTAGAAGTTTCATTTGAAGTCCAGGATACTTCCTGAATGATGAGAATCCAGATATATTGTGCTTGGTTTTCTAAAATTCACCCAGAATAGGATTAGTGGGTCACAAATACCTAGAGGTGATGCTGTGGTAAGTTAAAAAAAAAAAAAAAAAACTTGGGGAGGGAAGCAAGTGCCACCGTCACAGGTGAAGTTTGTTTATGCTTTGAATATCACAAACTTTCAATAAACTTGAGCGCATAATGGGGTTTAAAGTAAATTCAAGTCAACGTGCAGAATCAACCAACAGAAAGAATAGAAGCAGCTTCAATACAGTGCTGAGTTAGCAGGATTTGGAAATTTCTTGTCAGTTATAATTTTTCAACACAAACATCCCATCCCAGCTGTTTATTTACAAGTGTTTTTGAGGTGACACAGATAAAAGGGTCAGCGGGAAAAGGCTGGAGGGGTAAGTAATCTCGAATTCCTTAAATAATTTCTTCTTCCCATAAGAAACAGTTGACTAGGAGAAATAGTGTTTTCTATCACAACTGCAGGTAAAATTGGATCTCATTCATTGCAGGTAGTTCCAGTCCAGGACAAAAATCCAACACAGAAACAGTTTCAAAAGGTACATTACTGGGTCTGACATAAGTCTGGCCTTGTGGCCTGACCTCACCAATCTGGCCATACACAACTCTTTTGTTCTTTATAGTAGCTGCCAAAGAAATGTGAGGTTAGCGAGGTTACCTCTTAAAAGAAAAGTGAGTCTCATGCCAAGATCTGCCACTATATAGGTATCTGTTAGCTAGATGTTTATTATGAACAAATAAAGAATTCATAAACCTGTTCTGGAAGCTTGCCAACCTTAAAAAAAAATAGGGGAAACCTCATCTCTTCCCTCAAAGTAGCTACTTCTCTAACTCTTTCCATGATTCCTATGTCTGAGGTCAGCAAGGAGAGGACCATGCAGCTTCACAAGCCTACAGTTTCCCTTTGACTCCTTGAAAGTGAATGACAGCATCCAGCTAAAAGACAGAGAACTGACTTACCCCGTTACCAGAAGGAAGAATGCAGAAGAGAACAACAGAATACCTGCTCTGGGAAAAGATACACACAGGGAAATGGTGTTTTAGCAGGGACATGCAAGAAAAGAGAAAAAAAGGCAAAGCAAGGAAGTACTTTACATGGCAACTAGCCTACTAAACGTTTCCTTTTATCGGCCGGGTGCAGTGGCTCACACCTGTCATCCCGGCACTTTGGGAGGCCGAGGCAGGCGATCATCTGAGGATGGGAGTTTGAGACCAGCCTGACCAACATGGAGAAACTGTGTCTCTACTAAAAATACAAAAATTAGCCGGGCGTGGTGGTGCATGTCTGTAATCCCAGCTACTCGGGAGACTGAGGCAGGAGAATCACTTGAACTCAGGAGGCGGAGGTTGTGGTGAGCTGAGATCGGGCCACTGTACTCCAGCCTGGGCAACAAGAGCGAAACTCCGTCTCAAACAAACAAACAAAAAACAAAAACATTTCCCTTTATCATATTGTTTTCATTTTTTATGTTTTATATCCTGGTTCCATCAGTTGGAGCAGCTTTTAAGTCCAGCCATGTACTAATTCCCTGGGAAACTGTCAAAAATATCAGTGCCTACACGCACTTTCAGAGATTATGAGTTATTTGGTGTGGGTGAGGGTAGGATCTGAGCATCAGTCTCTTTTAGAAACTCTCCAGGTGATGCTTATGTGGAGCCACAGTAGAGAAGCACAGAGCTAGGTGATGGCTCCATTAGCGTGAGGAAATTGCTCTGTTTCATGGGAAAAGACCAGAATGCCTGTCCTTCTGAAGCCTTTCTAGAGTTTCTTTCTGATGCTGTTTTCTCAGCTATTGATAAATATTCCCAAATATGCAACACCTGCACTCTTGTATGTTTACAGATTACTTTCCAAGACCCTAGAGAAGAGAGAGGCCTAGAGAAGAGAGAGGCCAACTTTACAATGATGTCTGCCATCAGTGCTTCCTTTTCCACTTCCCTGTTTGTGCAATATATGTCTATTGGCCTTTCTAACAGGACTGCATTTCTGAGGTGCATTAAAGAAAGGCATCAATGGCTAGTCTGGCATATTATTCTGAAAAAACATTTTCTAGTTCTAGAGGAGAACGCATTATGTTCTTCCTCTACTTGTTAAGTAGAATTTTATGCTGAGATCTATAAGATCGCAGACAGGTGATAAAAATATAAGCCAGCTTATATGCCCCTCTTAGACTTCTGCAGTCTCTTGGGAAGTTGATGGTATTTCCTCTGAAAGCTGCTTCACCTAAAGCAGGGCAGCATCTTCTCTAGGAAGACCCAGAAGGTTACAGCACAGGTAAGGTGATATCCTGTCCTCTATGGCTGTCCTGCTGAGATGTCCTCCAGACCTTCCATACCATGAGGTCAGCTTGTGTTACTAAGATAAATAGAGTCTGTATAGTCTAATCTGACAGAGGATGAACTGGATTTAGGGAGTAAACTACCCAAGCTTATCAATGGTAGCTATATATTTATGACTAGAATGCCCCAAACAAAAATATCTC
Organism: Theropithecus gelada; assembly: GCF_003255815.1. Classification (NCBI taxonomy): domain Eukaryota; kingdom Metazoa; phylum Chordata; class Mammalia; order Primates; family Cercopithecidae; genus Theropithecus; species Theropithecus gelada. The sequence continues at coordinate 14,370,867 of NC_037674.1, forward strand.
CCTAGTCCTTTTTTACATATGCTTAAAAGCCAACTACAAAATAGCTTTTAAAATGTAGTGTTAATCCTTAATTCAAATCACTGTAATATAGTTACATTGCGTCAGACCCCTTATATCTCTAATCTATGAGCTTTGTCCATTCTAGGTAACAATCTAGTGACTATAGAAAGTCATTAAACATTGATTTTTGGAAGAGAGTAAGCAAAAAGAAAATCCTGTGGATTCATCATTAAATAATTCAGAACAAGAGAAATAAGTAGAATCTTGTTGACTTAGTGGGAAATGCCCTTTGCATTTTTTTTTTAACTAAGTCTTTGAAATCAGTGTTGATTTTAAACTTACAGCATATATCAATTCAGACCAGCCACTTGCAGGTGCTCAGTTGCTGCAGGTGGCTACTGACTACAGGATTTGACAGCACAGATTCTAGACAGATGCCAAAAGGTCATTTGATAAAATTTAACATATATTTCTGATTTAAAAGGGAAAAAAATAAAGGAAATATGACAAAAAGATACATATCCATCTGAAAAAAAAATGAGACCTATAAAATGTAGTTGCAAATATACAAAAATCAATAGCTTTATTATTTTCCAAACCTTATAAATTACAATGGAAAACAGCTATTCAAATTAGCACTCAGAAACGTAAACTATCCATCATAACCTTAAATGCATAATACTCATATAAAAGTTAGCGTTCCCAGGATTTATAAAAGAAAATTTGAATAAATTAAAGGACATATTGTGTTACTGACTGGAAAGCCTAGTTAACAAAAATATTATAAAATAATCTCCAACATTAACAAGATTCAAACCAAAAATTTTAGCATTTTATTTGAATTTCAGTAACTGATTACTAAATTCAACCTGAATATAGGCAGAAGAATAATCTGTAAAATCTGGAATAAAGGAAAATAATGAAGAGAACTTTCTACCACCAAATATTAACAAATATTATAAAGTTACACAATAAATTACTGTGAATAGAAATAAAAATAATTTGATATTTACAGCCAACTGGACTTCAACAAAGCAAAGATAAACATAAAGTAGGGAAGGGACACCCTTTCAACAAATGGTGCTGGGATAATTGGCTAGCCACACGCAGAACGAAACTGGATCCTCATCTCTTGCCTTATACAAAAATCAACTCAAGATGGATTAAGGACTTCAACCTAAGACCCAAAACTGTAAAAATCCTAGAAGATAACATTGGAAAAACCCTTCTAATTATCAGCTTAGGCAAGGATTTTATAACCAAAAATTCACAGGCAAATGTAATAAAAACAAAGATAAATAGCTGGGACCTAATTAAAGAGCTTTTGCATGGCAAAAGGAACAGTTAGCAGAGTAAACAGACAACCTACAGAGTGAGAGAAAATCTTCACAATCTATACATGTGACAAAGGTCTAATATCCAGAATCTACAATGAATTCAAACAAAGCAGTAAAAAAGAAAAAAAAAATCCCATCAAAAAGTGAGCTAAGGACATGAATAGACAATTCTCAAAAGAAGATATACAAATGGCCAACAAACATATGAAAAAATGCTTAACATCACTAACGATCAGGGAAATGCAAATCAAAACCACAATGTGATATGACCTTACTCCTGCACAAATGGCCATAATAAAAAAAATCAAAAACAGTAGATGGCGTGGATGCGGCAATTGGTGAACACTTCTACGCTGCTGGTGGTAATGTAAACTAGTATAGCCACTGTGGAAAACGGTGTGGAGATTCCTTAAAGGACTAAAAGAACCACCATTTGATCCATCAATCCTACTACTGGGTATCTACCCAAAGGAAAAGAAGTCATTATTCAGAAAAGATACTTGCACACACACGTTTATAGCAGCACAATTCACAATTGCAAAAATCGTGGAACCAACCCAAATGCCCATCAATCAATGAGTGGATAAAGAAATTGTGGTATATATATACACAATGGAATACTACATAGCCATAAAAAGGAATGAATTAACAGCATTTGCAATGATCTGAATGAGATTAGAGACTATTATTCTAAGTGAAGTAACTCAGGTATGGAAATCCAAACATTGTGTGTTCTCACTGATATGTGGGAGCTAAGCTATGAGGATTCAAAGGCCTAAGAATGATACAATGGACTTTGGGGACTTGGGGAGAAGAGTTGGGGGGAGCAGGTGAGGGATAAAAGGCAACAAATATAGTGCAGCATATACGGCTTGGGTGATGGGTGCACTAGGATCTTACAAATCTCCACTAAGAACTCACTCATGTAGCCAAATACCACCTGTACCCCGATAACTTATGGAAAAATAAAATAATACAAAATGACTTGAAACGTTGAAAGATATAATTAAATATAAAGAAAAATGATATAATGCATATGCCATTTTAAAGCGAGGTGGGTGAATTTGGAGTTAAAAAAATTACATGAGTTCAGAAAATCAAACAAAATTACTTCTCTATTACACTATAACTGGTAAAGCAATTTCTATTTGGATTTTATATTTTACAGTAAATCTGGATTTTCAAACACACCAAAAACATTTATCAATTATGTAATCTAGGAGTCAGCATCTTTATAAACTTGAAGCCAAAGGCAGAAAATGTAAAGAAATGACTGACAGATTTGATTACATAAAATGTAGATATGATGACATAAAAAACTATGCAATAACACCATAAGCAGAATTTAATCTCAAAACATCATCTCATGTGGGGCATGGTGGCTCACACCTGTCATCTCTGCACTTTAGGAGGCCAAGGTGGAAGGATCCCTTGAGGCTAGGAGTTCAAGACCAGCTTGGGCAGCATGGCAAAACCCCATCTCCACAAAAAAATACAAAAATTAGCTGGGCATGGTGGCACGTGCCTGTGGTCCCAGCTACTCAGGAGGCTGAGACACGAGAATCGCTTGAACCCAAAAAACAAAGGTTGCAGTGAGCAGAGATTGCACCACTGCACTGTAGCCTGAGCAACAGAGTGAGAGTCTGTCTCAACAATAAAACCAAAATAAAGCAAAATGAAGCAAAGCAAACAAAAAAGCCCATAACTTCAACAATTTATCAAAGAGATAATAGCCCCTATTTTTGAAAAACCTTAAAAATAAATAATAAAACACAAACATGACAATAGGAAATCAGCAAAATTTGTAAAAGAGAAAAAGAGTGCAGGAGGAAATTTATGGAATAAATTTGAGAGCTAAGAAATCTACAAAAACTATGGCCAATTAATAGTAATATTTATAGTAATATGGTTAAGTTATATAGAAAAAAGTACAAAAAACATGTAAGGACACATCAAAGTAAAAATGATACCAATGGATAGTAAGATTATGTGTAATCTTTATGTTTTATTGTCACATATTTTTTCCTGTAAAAAATGTTAATTCTCTTAGAGTAAATGATTTTATCATTCTGAAGGGCTGTCCTATTTTTCTGATTCTTTTTAATTTTTGAAATAGAGATGATTTCATTAGCATTTTAAATATTTTATAATGTTCTCTTTTATTTCTAAATTTTAAACTAGACTACATAACAACTTGATTATAATATTAATTTAAAAAGAAAGCAAGAAGCTATTCCTGTGCCATCTCATATTCAAACAGATTTATTAGCGTAACAGTTGTTTTCTTCCTATAATTATTACTCTGAGTTAGAGTAATAATAGAATAATAGAGAGATACAGAGTCCAACTGATTTAAAAGTGACATTTAGAAATATTACAGGTTCCAAAGAACAGAAAAAATATTTTCATAATGCTGGAGTTCCTAAGTCATTGCTTAATGGAAATGATTTTCTAAAGCTTTTAGCTTTGGCTGCATAATGGGCAAAATGACCAAAGCAAATGACTATCAACATAGTTTGCAACATAACTTTCCATCTACCTTTGAGTTTACCCACAGATGCAATAAACAGTGTTAAGCAATATGACAGCTTTACATCTCAGACACGTACTTTGTCCTGTGGGCTTTCTCAAGCATTTTCCACATTTGCTTACCTTAAGGTGATAGAGGCACTGAAAGTTTTGGGTATTTACTGTTCCCATAGGCAGTCCCAAGTCAATGAGGGATACAATTTGTGGATGAATATATCTTTTTTTCAGTCCCTTGATTGGACAATTTAGGACACATTCTACATACCTCTTCAAAGAGACCTCAAGTGGGATGAGACTCATTTATTGGCAGTTTATCAATACTCCTACATGGTTTTCACATTTCTGTTTCTCAATATCTACATTTCCTTAGTTGTGTTTCCTGAAATGATCTTTTAAAGTATACTACCTGTAACCAAGTTCTTGTCTTGGGTCTGGCTTGAGGGAAATTCAAGTTAAGAATCAGTATAATGAAACCAGCCCATGAAGATAAGAATAGGAGTCTACTTTGTCTAATGCACAGATAACACCCCAAAGAGTTAAGGAAAGTGAAGAAAAGTTGTTCTAAATAAAGGAACAAGATAAATCTTCAGAACCGACCTTACCAAAATGGAATTATATGATTTACCTGAGTTAATTCAAACTAGCTGTTATAAAGATACTTAATTCAGTAAAGAGAACAATGCATGAACAAACTGAGAATTTCAATAAAGATAGAGAATATTAAAAATATATATATATATAGAGAACAGAAATTAGGGAGCTAAAAAACACAATAACTGGACTGAAAAAAAATTTATTAGAGGGATTCAACAGAATACTAGATCAAGCAGAATAAAGGATCAGCAAATGGGAAGGCCAGTCATTGAAAGCAATTTAGTCAGAAGATCGAAAAGAATGAAAAAAGTGAAAAAAGTTTAGGGGATTGGTGGGACACCATAAAGCAGAGTAATATATACATTATGGAAGTTTTAGAAGGAGAAGCAAGAGAGAAAGAAATAGTTTATTCATAGAAACAATAGCTAACAAGTCCCCAAATCTGGATAAAAAAGCAGTTATCTATCCAAGAAGCCGAAATAGCATCCCAAAATTTATGCTGAGACACATTATACAAATTGTCAAAAGTCAAAGACAAAGAATTTTAAAAGCAGCAAGAGAAAGCAATTAATCATGTACAAGGGAACTTATATAAATTATCAGCAGATTTTTCAGCAGAAGCCTAACAAGACAGAAAGGAATGAGAAAAATATTGAAAGAAAGAAACAAACGAAAAACCCTGACAACCAAGAATGTTATACCCAGCAAGGCTAGCCTTCAGAAATGAAGGAGAGAGAAACTTTACTAGATAAACAAAAACTGAGAAAGTTAATCACCATTAGACATGGCTTACAATAAATACTAAATGGAATTCTTCAAGTTGAAACAAAAGAAAGCTAAATAGTAACATAATAGCATAAAAATGAAACATGTTGGTAAATATGTAAACAAATTCAGAATACTCCATTACTATAATGGTGGTAGGTATTGTTTTTAATTCATTTGTAAAATTTAAAAGACAAAAGTATTAAAAATAACTTTAAAAATATGTTTAAAGATACACAGTTTGAACCATGTAAATTGTGACAACAACAACATAAAATCGGGAGGGGAGGGTTCATGTTGAGTTTTTGTATGTGATTGAGCTTAAGTTGTTACCAACTTAAAATAGACTGTTATATCTTATGTAAGCCCTGACGTAACCATAAAAAACCCTATTGAATTTATGTAAAGGAGAAGCTGATAGGAATCACAGCATATCAATACACACAAAAAACTTTCAAAACGCAAAGGAAGACAGCACAAGAGGAAAAAGGCAAAGGAATTATAAGACATCATGAAAAGGATTTATAAGATATCATGAAACAACTAACAAATGGAAACAGTAAATCCTTCTCTATCAATAATTACTTTAAATGTAAATTGATTAAATTTCTCAATAAAAATATATGAAGTAACTACATGAATTTTTTAATGACCCAACTATATGCTGCCTACAAAAAACTCACTTTAGGCTTAAGGATACACATAAGCTGAAAATAAAGAAACGAAAAAAGTGATTTCATGCAGATAGCAACCAAATGAGAGCACAGATGACTACACTTATCAGATAAAATACTCTGTAAGTAAAAGCCATCACGAGAGAGAAATAATGATACCATATAATGACAGAAGGGTCAATTTTCTAGGAAGATTTAACAATTATAAATACATATGCACCCAACATCAGAGCACTTAAATATATAAAACAAACATTGACAAATCTGAAGGGAGAAATAGACAGTAATACAGTAATGGTAATAATAATAATACTCTTAAAACTGAATAGAACATCCAAACAGCATATTAGTAAGTTAACAGGAGACTTGAACAACACTACAGACCAAATGGCTCTAATATACGTGTACAAAACATTCCAACCAACAATAGCAGAATATACTTTTTTCTCAAGTGCCCATGGATTTTACCTCAGAATACATCACGTGTTAGTTATAAAACAAGTCCCAGCAAATTTAAGTAGATTGAAATCATATCAAATATTTCTTCTGATCACAATGGAATGAAACTAGAAATCAATAGCAAAAGGAAAACTGGAAACTTCACCAAAAAATGGAAATTAAACATACACCCTTGAACAAGCATTGAGTCAAGAAGAAATAAAAAAGGAAATTAGAAAATATCTTAAGACAGAAGAAAATACAGCATAAAATTTATGATATCCATCAGAAGCAGCACTAAGATGGTTCATAGTGATAAATACACACATTAAAAGGAAGCGGGATCTCAAATAAGCAACCAAACTTTATACCTCTAGGAACCAGAAAATGAAGAACAAATAAGCTCAAAGTTAGCAGAAGGAAGGCAATAACAAAGATTAGAGCAGAAATACATGGAATAGAAAACAGAAAAATATCAACAAAATTAAGAGTTGGTTTTTTGAAAAGATAATTTACAAGTCCTTAAATTAAGGGGGGAAAAAAAGACTCAAAATTATAAATGAATGAGATATTACAAGTGATGCCACAGAAATAAAAAGGATTACATGAAATTTCTATGAACAATTACATACTAAAAACTGGATAACCTAAGAGAAATGGAAAAATTCCTGGGAACATACAAACTGCCAAAACTAAATAATAAATAAGTTGAAAGCCTGAACAGGGCTATAACTAGCATGGAGATTGATTCAGGAATTCAATACCTCCCAACAAAGAAAAGCCCAGTACCAGATCGCCTCACAAGTAATTTCTACCAAGCATTTAAAGAATTAATGCCAATCCTTCTAAAACTCTTCCAAAAAAACTGAAAATGAGAAGGGAATACTTCCAAACTCATTATGTGAGGCCAGCACTATCCTTACACCAAAGCCAGACAAAGACACTGCAAGAAAAGAAAACTACCTCCTAATATCCCTGATTAATATAGATGCAAAAATCCTCAACAAAATACTAACAAACTGAATCCAACTGCACCTGAAAACGATCATATGGTCACCAATAGTATTTTGAAAACATCTCTTGGTGATTCTATGTAGCCAGAGCTGAGCAACATTGCTCCAAGATGCCCCACTGCTTGAAGAAGTTGGGATTTAAATCACATAGTCACTACACAGTGCTTTCTTTTGACCACTTTTTTTCTCTTGTCTCCCAGTGACATCACTTTTAGACAGATACCCTCTTTGAAGATCTGTGTGCTTTCTGAATGAGATGCCAGTGGCGGTTTTGTGCTTTACTAGGCAGAAAGGTCTTTAAAAATCATGGAAAATTATAGGTATCCAATAAAATATTTTCTCCTAATCACTACCTTATTTCTAGGGTCAACAAATTCAACTTTCCAAGATGGCTTTTTCAGCAGAATACATTCTTCAGACTACCCTAATATTATTATTAGTAAAGAATTCAATTAAAGCAATGCTTTTTCAAGTCCCCTGTTACTAGTTATGCATTCATATCAGACAAATCAATTCTGGCAATTAAGGGCAAGGCAGATGGTGCAGGCAGATGGACTCCAGGCCATGCCAAAGGAGAGAGGAATACGTGAAAGGGAAATTGAATAGATGCTATATTCACCTCTCTCATTACTTAGGAAACTTTGAACTTTCCAGAAGAGCCAGAAGACATTTCCTAAAGTGCCATTCAGTACATATTTATGCTGTTAGAGAAATACTAGCATCATTACATTGTGAACAATGCCCCAGCTTTTATGTTTACGTTAACATAGGTTGAAAAAATTCAAGTAATGCTGGGTTGTATTGCTTTGATATTTGGCTAACTCTGAGTAAACCTGTTCTCATGATCAAATGTCTTGGTTCTTCTATTTTCTGTCTAGTTCGGTATATCAGTTTTCCCAAACATGTGGACTTTCTAGAAAAGATCCCTTTAAAAGAAACAACTTAGGATAAGATGTGACCACTGTTGTGCCCAAATTGGAGGGAGGGGAGAAGTTAGCTGAATTTTTGTTGTTGTTGCAATTTTCAAGTAAATTCCTGAGGGGAGGGGACAGGGTGGAGAGTATCTTCATTGTTTTGGTATCTGTTTTCTGTTGTTTAATATTAATCAGCACAATATAAATTCTTAAAGGGACAATCTCTGGATCTTCTCCAGCTTTTCAAGCCAAGTTATGTTCTAAGGGGAAAATGAATAAGAGGAGTCATGGGATATGTTATCATACACCCATAGGAAAGGTCAAATGGCTTGTATCACCCAGGTTTCAGTATGCCATTCATTACAAGGTCTGGGGAAAGGCAACTAATGAATGTTGCCCAAACTACACAAAAAAGCAAGAAGACTCCCAAATCGGTGAGAAATCTCCAACCCCCAATCAAATTAGAGGTTTGTTTTGACGAGTTCTTTATGGTGAAATGATCAATGAAACCTTATTTGAATTGGAATTCTGAAAAGAATTTACCCTAGAGGCTGAATGGGAAGATGAACCCATTTCTAATAAAAATTTTAAAATATGGAGAATAAAGCAAATTAAAATCATTCTGAGAAAAAAAGAATTGATAGAGAAAGCCAAATTCACAGTCAAGAGAACCAGGTCGATACTCTAGAGACTTGAGCAGTTAGGTCTTAGCCCTGCTATTTACTAAATGCCTGACCATGAGCAAGTTATTTAGCCTCTCTGGTCTAAATTTTCTCACTGGGAGGCAAGGGTGTGAACCCAGTGTTGATATAATTGGGTTAGGGGCCTAGGCAAGTATCCTTCTCTCTCTCTCAAGAGAAAAGTGTAATATCCCTGGAAGCAAGTGGACTTCCTCATGTTAACAGTGCAGCCTGTTGGGACTGCCAGCTCCCTCATGTTTAAAAGGAGGAGTTGAACCATACAATTTCTAAGTTTCCAGTAAGATCTACCACTGACTTTATGATCCTGGGCAAATTATTTAATTTATTCAAGCTTCAATGTCCTCAGCTATAAAATGAGAGTAATAATCACCTATTTCATAGAGTTGTTGGAAGGATGAGTTTGATTTTGTAAAATGTTTGGAAGAAGACATGGCATACCACAACCAGTATGATGCCCTTTTGTATAACTATGAATATTGTTACTTTTTTCATTAAATATTTCAGCTTTATATTGACTTCAGTTCTACATTATACTTTCAAGTATGAGCTTCAAAACTATGTCCAAAAACTTATTACTTTTATTTGTTTTAAAGAAAATTCTTATTTACGAGAAAGACACAGAAGGATGTGGTGTTCATTTGAATCTGAAAGAGTTGGATCCATATCTTTAGTTTTTTATCTAAAACTTGGCTGTTAGCCAAGTTCTTCCAGGAGAGAAGGCACAGAGCTGGGAAGGAAGCTGAGCAGTATTTACATGATATCAAAACAAGAGGTTAATTCAGTCAGTTTTATCAAACAGCTGGTCAGTGCTGTGAAATAATGGTCCAGCCGGAGGACCACTGGTGGAGCCAAGACACCTGGAAAGCCAAAATGAACAACCAACTCAAAGAGAAGATGTACATTCCACTCAGAAAGCCTGTCATTGAGTTATAACTCATCTGCAGTTTATGAACGATTTTGATGTTGACTGTTTTCATCTCATAATAAAACCGGTTGAGATCTCAGCCTTAGATTGGTGAAGAAATTCCAGACATAAAGACCACAAAAAAGGCTGTTCAAATGAAACTTCACACTAGATCATTCTTTTCTTTCCCACAGCCCACCCAGTGTAATGTTACTGATTTCTGCTTTCTTCAGATCCAGCCTTTTTCTCAAACAGGGTGTGGGAACTTTGGCCCTTTTCTGTCATCATTTCTGAATATGCCCTTCAGTTATTTGGAGGAGAAGAGGGGGAAAAACGGAGACACTTAATTAATCCTAGATGGCACAGGGTTAAGACCAGTATGGCTTTGATGCAACTTTCTGTGCTTGAACTTTCTGTGCTTTCTCTGAAGAGAAAAGAGCCACACCTTGTAATCTCTATGGATGACCAGTCAGATCCTTTACAAAACAACAGCAAACATTTTAATGGAACTCTGCTAAAAAACAGAAAACTAGAGATCTGTGCCTAGATCATCTTAAACACTTTTATGTATTGCCTATATTTTAAGGTCTCGGATTAAGAATTAATTACCAGTCCTGTCATAACAACTGATTTCTTTAAATGTGCCTTTGTAATGAAAGATTTTAGCCATACAGAAAATTACAATGAACATTGATATATCTACCATTTACATTTAATATGTTACCATTTTGCCCCTAATTTTATTTTTTAAATTGTGAAGTCATTCAAATATACAGAAAAGTAAAGGGAAAATATTTAGCAAATAACTTTGCAAATAAAATGTGTAAAGTGCTTGGAACAGTGTGTAGACGACAGACTATTGCTATTCCCACCTCGTGTTTCATTAGGTTTTAACATTTTGCCATTATTGCCTCAGATTTTTTAAAGAAATCAAAATACCGAGACACTTGAAGCCTCTTTGTCCCTCCTTGATCTTTCCCCTTCTTCCTTTTCTCCCTCCTCTCACTGCTCCAACTTGTCCCTTGCTTTCTCATTCGCATTTCCACCTTCTGCAGAGAAAACTACTGCCCTGATTTTGTGTGTGATTCTAGCTTCTATATGTTTGCATCATATTGTTCTAGCTTATAGAATTCCCAACAAATATTTAGTGTAGTTTTCTTATTTATAAATATGTATATATATCATTGTATAACTTCGTTTTTCATGCCATGTGTTTTTGAGATTCATCTATTTTTTCTTTACATAACTGCAGTTTATTCATTTTAGCTGCTCTATAGTATTCACTGCATAAATATGTATTATCTATTCTGTTTGACGAACATTGGGGTTTTTCTAGTTGTTTATTACTATAGATCTTCTGCATTGAATATATACAGGTTTTCTTGTGTACATATATAAAAGTTTTTAAGGCAGTGACTTAATATACATGTGTACTCATGCACATACACACACTTAGACATATACTGAAACCAAACATTTATAAAACAACTTCTTACTGTTTTGCTATTTTTATTATTTTCTATTCATTTACTGTTTTCATTTCATTCTTGTTCATTCTTGTTCATTCTATCTTATTCTAAAAATAAGATGTAGGTCATGACTCATCAAACTAATTTCCCATTTCACTAATTAGTCTAAACTCATTGTTGGAGTTATATTGCTTTAGGTTTCATATTCAAAGATGAATTCCTGAATCGAATAGTGTATGAATCTTCGCCTTTTTACTTCTATTGCTTCCCCAGATATCCCTAGAAAAGAAAACAAAAACACTACCTCCAAAGAGAAGACAAAAACGAAGCCTACTGTTGATAAACAAATCTCAGTGTATTAGGCCCATTGCAATAAGAAAGAACATTCTCATGGCCAAGTCTTAATAGTGCCTCGAGACAGTGAATTAAGAAGAAGCTATTTATATAGTTTTGTGACCTGTGTTAGGTGATTTTAAGATAGAACTTCTGTGTCAGGGGATTAAGTAGCCTTTATGACATAAAAGCTTTGGATGGGTGGGCACAGTGAGGCGAGCCTCTTGAAGCAAGCCTTGATGAGCAAGCTATTAGTCTTGATAAGTAAGTTATTTTTGTAGCCTCACAATCTTATCTTCCAGGAGCAAATATTTCCTAGAGCAAGTAGCTAAATACTGTTTCACAAAGAGGCAGAAAAGTATGTCTGCTCTCAGACTCGTCTAACACAAGGATGGAAAAGAGGGAATCAGATTGGATTTGGTTCTCACTATACAATGCCAGATATTCTCCAAAGCAGTTGTACCCATTTAAAAATCCCACATAATTATCCATGTCCTCATCAAGATTTAGTATTGTCTTTTAAAAAATTTTGCCATTCTGACAGTATAAAATAATATCATAATATCTCATCATTTTATTTCATATTTCCTTGATTACTAGTGTGATTTTTTTTATTTCTCCACGTGATTATCGGTCATTTGAATTTTTTCTTTGGTAAGTGGTCTGTCCATACCTTCGACTATTGTTCTAGTTTGTTTAGCTATAGTTTGTTCAGCTTTAGTTTCTAGTTTTTCTAGCTCTCTTTTTCTTATTGTGTTAGTTCTATATATTCTACATAATATTTTGGTAAACATAAGCAAATATTTCAATCTGGACTTCATAATTTATCTTAATACTTGATGTCTTTTGTTAAAGTTTTAAAGTTAAACGTAGGAAAATTAGCCATTTTTATGCTTTGTGCTTTTGGTTTATTCCAGAAATTCTTAAAAATGTTTTTCTCTATTTTTGCTCATATATGTTAAAAATTTTTATCCCATATTTACATCTTTAAACTATCTATCTTCTGCAGAACAACAGAAATAATCAGCAGAGTAAACAAACAAACCACAGAGTGGGAGAAAATATTAGCAAATTATACACTTGACAAAGGACTAACATCCAGAATCTACAAGGAACTCAAATCAGCAAGAAAAATAAACCGTCAAAAAGTGGGCTAAGGACATGAATAGACAATTGTCAAAAGAAGATATACAAATGGCCAACAAACATATGAAAATATGCCCAACATCAGTAATTATCAGGGAAATGCAAATTAAAGCCACAATGAGATACCACCCCACTCCTGCAAGAATGGCCATAATTTAAAAATTAGAAAGTAATAGATGTTGGCGTGGATGTGATGAAAAGGGAACACTTTTATGCTGCTGGTGGGAATGTAAACTAGTACAACCATTATGGAAAACAGTATGGAGATTCCTTAAAAAACTAAAAGTAGAACTACCATTTGATCCAGCAATCTCACTACTGGGTATCTACCTAAGGGAAAGAAGTCATTATATGAAAAAGACACTTGCACATGCATGTTTATAGAAGCACATTTCACAATTGCAAAACTATGGAACCAACCTGAATGCGCATCAACCAATGAGTGGATAAAGAAAATGTGGTATCTATACACCATTGAATATCACTCAGCATAAAAGGGAATGAAATAATGGCATCTGCAGCAATCCAGATTGAGTTGGAGATCATTACTGTAAGTGAAGTAACTCAGGAATGGAAAACCAAATATTGTACGTTTTTACTTATAAGTGGGAGCTAAGCTATGAGGATGCAAAGGCATAAGGATGATATAATGGACTCTGGGTCCTCAGGGGGAAGGGTGGGAGAGGGGTGAGGAATAAAAGACTACACATTGGTTATAGTGTATACTGCTTGGGTGACAGGTGCACCAACATCTCAGAAATCACCACTAAAGAAGTTATCCATGTAACTAAAAACCACCTGTTCCCCCAAAACTGTTGAAATAAAAATAAACTCTCTAGCATTAATTTATCTGTGTAGGAAAAAATAAAGTCTTTTAATGAAGTATTGTCACAGTAATACTGCCTAAGACAATCCACAACACCAATGGGCTGTAACAAAAAAAGAATTATTTATATTTTAAACACCTTTGGTTTGACTAGAGCTTGGCTGATGTTGTCTGTGCTCAGCTGAGTTTGGATACAGACTCAGCTTTTGTGTGAAGTTGGCTTCACACGTTTGCCATAATTCTGGCAGCAGTAGGCTACCCAGAACAAAGGCATAAATGAAAGACAGCAAGTCCAAACTCATTAGAACACTTCAAGTCTTGATTATGTGACATCTGCTGACATTCTAATGGCCAAAACAGGACACATAGACAAGCTCAGAATCGGTGGAATGGGGAAATATGTCCTGCCTCTAGTAGGAAGAACTGCAATGTCCTACTAGCAATGGGTGTGGTGGCAGCGAGGGGTGAAATATTGGGAGCAATAATGAAATTTACCGCAGGCTATGCTTTTAGGTACATTTTATACAAAGTTCACTCAGTCTCTTTCTATTATACCCCTGAAAGATTCATTCAAAGCATTAGGCTCTAAAGCAAGGACCTAATTATCAATATTGGGTCTGGATGCAACTCAGAACTAAAAAGACAAGTTATCTGCCTCCCATACACCCAGCAATGAAGAAAGATGGGAAGAATAACTGCAATGAACTCTCCCATTCACAAAAAGAAAATAACACATAGCAGTCACAGCAATTTTGAATACTACTGAACAAATATGGCCAAGTATCTTTTTAGTTTTAGACTAGGGAATATATCTTCACTAGATTCCAGTTTGAAACTCGAATGGCTCTGCAGCCCATTTTTTCCCTGTGGTGCTTGGCTGTGCCCTCTTCTCTTTTTTTCCATCTTTTTAAATCACTTCTGAAGTAGGCACTGAGTGTATTTCATTCTTAACAACTTAACAGTTTTATCAGCCTACTTCCTGCCTGCAGAAAGTCGAGGTCTAGGAGTACTTTCTTTCTTTACATCTTAGTTCCTATTAGTCTCCTTTTACTCAGGCTGATAATGACACTTGCCAGGATAAATATCTCATATTATTTTGTTGTCTTCTCTTCAATCCCATGTGCTAAAAGCTATATCCACAATACTATTTAGACTTGCACCTTCTTAAGACCTAATTACAGAGAATTTGGGCATATCAAGCTTCTGTGGGACATACCCTTAATCTTTCTAGGAACACTTTGGCAGAGAAGAACCTTTTTCAGAAGTCGTCACAAGGGATTTAGTAGCCAAAATCTTAGTATGTCCTCTACCTTGAGGCCATATCTTACTGATAGTGTCCTGGGTTTGGTTTTTTCCTTGAGTCTATGTCATAATGGTCACACCATTGACTTGAAAATTGTTTTCCATTCCAACCCTTCAAGTGCTTTTTTGAGTCTCCCAATCCTTCATAAATTCAGTTTGCAGTTCAGCTGATTAATTTTCAGCTGTCTTATAATATCTCATTAAAGGCAGCTAGCAGCAGTCAGCTTACCACTGCTATATTCTGCCTTAAAATGTTGACGTTCATTATATTGATAGCAAACAATACTTTCATTAAACGTTTTCCACTCTGTAACATAGCTTGCCATTTATCAGCATCATATAGCAGTTTTCTAAATCTAGTTCCCAGTGCTTATACCCTACCTCTTTTACCAATTTTTGACTTAGCCATTCCCACAATAATCGTAACAAATTCTTCAGCTCCTGAAATAGCTCTGGAGCTATAACGGTGACAGGAGCATCTTTTGTTACTCATAACAAGTTCCTTTCAACCACATCTGAGTTTATATTAGTGAGGTAACTTTTGGAAGGCTCCTAAGGATGAGGGACTGGTTGCCAGTGTAACACCACCCATGTGATCAGAGGGCTACAACTTTCAGCTCCACCCATGGACCTCCAGGGAAGAGAGAAGCTGGAGGCCGAGTTAATCACCATTGGCCAATGATTTAACAAATCATTCCTATGTCATGAAGCCTACAGTAAAAACCCTAATGGAAGGGGTTGCAGGTTACTGGAAGGGTGGCACCCCAGAGAGGGCATGGAACCCCCTTGCCAATACTTTGCCCTAGACATCTCTTCTATCTGGCTGTTCTTGAGTTTTATCTCTTATAATAAATGGGTAAATGCAAATAAAGTAACTTCCCTAACTTCTGTGAGACAATCTAGCAAATTCCCAAACCCAAGGAGGGGGTTGTCAGAAGCCCTGATTTATAGCCAGTTGGTCAAAAATACAGGTTACAATCTAGGACTTACAGCTGGCATCTGAAGCGATGGGCAGCTGTGTGGGATTGAGCTTTCTAACTTGTGATGGATCTGATGCTAACTCTAGGTGGATACTGTTAGAATTGAATTGAATTAGACTGTAGAACACCCAGTTGGTGTGACAGAGAATTGAAGAATTGCTTAATGGGAGAAGAAAACCCAGACACTTGGGTGTCAGATGTGAAATGCTGAGAGTAGAAAAACAGTGTTTCCCCCTGTCCTCTATTTCCTAGGCATCTGGTAGGCTACCTTTCTTAATAGCCTCCTTTCTAATGTAGTTGACTTAGGGCTCTTACGTGAGTTCTAGTCAATGGAATGTGACCGAGAGTAATGCATGCCACTTCCAGGTCCACACACAAAAATATTCTCATGCCCAATTCTCCGTTCTTTCTTTCCTACTCACACGGTGAACCAAAGCAAAATGAAATTGGGAGTAATGTATTGAAGATAAAGGAGACTCAAGATAAAAAAAAAAAGCTTATGTTCCTGAATCACCATTGAAAGAAGTGCTGCCACTGATGAAACACTCACTGTGGGCTATTCATGAGACCATGCTTTTTAAAATTTATGTATTTATTTTGCTCTTTCTGTGTTGTTTTGTAAACAGAATGTAGCTGGAAATTCAATCTGATCTTTTATTTTCTTATAATATTGAGATTTACCCACTTTTATTTATTGGATTTTTAAATATATTTGCAATGATTTATGCCATCATATTACACTTTGTTTAGATGCCTTTTTTATTTGCCTCTTTTGTCTCCATTTGGCATGTTGTTCACTTAATTACATTGTGTATATTTCCAATCACTAAAACATTAGATAAAAATTCCATTGCCTCCAAACCAGCAGAAGGTGAAAAGTAGCAGCATTTTTTTCAGTGCAATTTGAAATTGTTTTCAATGCAATGAAATATGTTTTCTATTATTTTAGTAGTTACTTTTAAATATTTAAACAGATTTGCTTCAATATAAATTTGTGTAACAAAGCCTACAATTAATCAGCCTTTGTCTTTTTCTACTAATCACAATAGAGAGCTTTACATACTAAAACTACATATTTAAAACTAAATGTCCCTCCCTGCAGTAACACATTTTAGTTTTTCTTTTCATATTACAAAAATTTCCCTTTTAGAAACAGTGTGTTAATTAGAATTACTTGTTTTATCAATTTCTGCCTATTGTTTTTATCACGTGGTTTCTCTGGTTTCACTTTCCTTCTGGCTTATCTTTTAATAGAACTTGTAGTGAGGGCTATGGATGGTAAGTTCTTGTGTTTGTATGTAGGAGATTTGGTCAAAGTGGTGGGAAAAATTATAGGGAAAGACACAAACCTTCTTGGAAGGCCAGGAGGTTTTGCAAAAGCTTTGAAAGAGAATTTAGCTGAAGGCAGTTAAATTCTCTTAAGGGCAAAGGGTAGATAACAAGGGAATGTAAAGAAACTTATCTAGATAAATTGATTTACTTATGTCTCCAGAAACCAACCTTTGATCATTTGCCTGCAGGACTGTTCTCTACTCAGGGGGTTGACAATGTTAATTACCCACAAATTGCATTTGCTCCAAGCCTTTGTCATTAAATCTGTACTAAATAAATAAAAATGGCTCCAGCTTATTGGTGCTGCACTCTCGGTGGTGGTGCTAAGCGGTGCAGTCCCTTAGCTCCACTGTCAGGTAAAATACCTGTGTCTGCATACTCCTTTCATCCATTGCTTGGCCAGAGTCTGTGGGATGGACCCAGCATTTGTATATATAGTATGTTTTTATTTTATGCCATTATTTAGCCTTTGCTCTTTAAAGATAGTCCATTTGTATGTACAATTCTACATTGCCAGTTATTTTTCTTCTGCACTTTGGAGCTATTATCTTACTGCATTTTGGCATCTATCATTGCCAATAAAAAACCTGTTTCATGTGTGAAGGTTATCCCTTTATTAGTAATCTGTCTTTTCCTATCTGGCAACTTTTAAGGACTTCTCTATGCCACTGCTTTCCTATAGTTTCACAAGAATGTACCTTGATGTGGATTTATTTTTATTCATATTGGTACTTAACATGTACTTTTGCTATGAAGGTTAATAGTTTTTAATTCTCTTTAATTCTGGAAAAATTGTAGTTATTATCTCTTCAGGTGTTACGTCTCTCCATTTATTTTATTATTTTCTTCTGGAATTCCTATTAGATGTATGCTGTAGCCTCTTACTCCACCCTTGTTGCCTCTTTATTCCTTATTTATATTTTTCATCTCTTTGTTTCCTCATCTTCATTCTTAGTGATATCTTCAATACTAACTTACTTTTATGTATGCAACATAGAGTTTAACCAACCTATCAAGTACTTTTAAATCAATAACTATATACTATTTCATCCCAAGATTTCTAATTAGATCTTCCCATATTCATCTCTTCTTAAATTTCTCTTTTTGCTTCATAAACTTTTGCTCATCTTAGAATATTTCTTTCACTTAATTCTCAGAGTACTCTGTGTACTTAACGTCTTTGTCAAACTGCTACACAAAATTAATTTCACCCAAAATGAATTAATATTCTTATGGTTACATTTGTTTGTTGTTTTTCTTAATGTTAGATGTTTTAATGCATTTTGGAATTTTGCTGTTTGTGTAATTTGGGGAGGACCTCTTGTATGTGTCTTTTTACTTTCTATCTTCTAGTTAAACTCTAGACTAAAGACAGTAAGTTAGTATTGAGGATATCACTATCCCTGGTTAGAGATTCTGCAGTTACTTCCACTCATCGTGTGAGTTTGCCATAACGGCATTCTGGGGCCGTTGTGAGACTATCCCCATTGTGTGGGTTATGATGATATCACAGATCCAGTCACTAAGCAGTGGGATTCGGTGTCCCATTTACTAATCACTGTCTGATTTGTTATGCTCTGCTTGTGTCTTCCAGCAATGATTGGCCTGTAGCCTGTTCAAAGCTGCAGATTCATGCTGGTCAAGTATTACTTCCATCTTCTTTTATGAGTACAGAATGACTTCAAGCACCTTCAAGGGTCACGGTTTCCCTGACCTGCATAAAACAATTTTAATCTTGTGTATCCTGCAGGAGCTGAGGTCCTACTATCATCACTCACTGCAGACTCAGAGCCCAGCACATCTGAGACTTTAGTCTTACGCATGGATTTTACGTTTCAGTTCTGTTTCTGGTCCCCAGAGTCCTCTCTTGTTTCTGAGTTTATTTATATTGTTTTTGTTGGCTATTTATATATCATTGTTGTGTGTTTGGAGTCAAGGAGATGCATTATGTTCCTAATTTACTGCAGAAAACTTGGCTACAAGTTCATAATGTTTAATTTTTCTGAAAAATATCTAGTATTTCATTAATTGCTTTATTCCCATGCCTCCCTTAAAGGCTACACGCTACCTTCCTCACCTATCTAAATATTGTTTTGAGGAAATTAAAAAGAATAAGCTGGAAAAGGGAAACAACAGCCAGTAGGAAACAAGTAGAGCAGTAAGTATGAAACTGGCCATGAAAGTTATCTGATAACTTGCATATTTAATATTTTTCTCTAGGACATTGAGTTCCATTCATACATATACTCTGGGAGACCCTATTATCTCTGGAGCCTGCCAATTGGAACATTAACATAATAATGTAATATTTACTGCTTGTTCCTAATTGCATGTATTTGAAGAAATTGGAACACTGCATAGGAACATCACTGTTTATTCCTCTAGCATACAGATGGGACGGTTTAACTTGTCCTTTCTAAGAACTCTCTGGTGAGATTGCACACCCTCCAGCTGTGTCTGTCATGTCCTACTCATAGCTGGGGAAGTGTGTGCACCAGGGGTAGGGTATGGGTCAGATGAGGACTTCCCCTGAACAGCTTTCTATTCCTTGGGCTGAAGTTTAGGCCGTGAGAAAGACCACACATCTTTTCCTCAAATTATTGTTAGACACAAGTAGGACAATACCTTGAATTTAATTTATTTATCAACCTTTTGACTACATCAAAGCCCTTTGTTCCATATTCTTATTCTTTCTTCCCTTTCGTTATTGTCCTCCCACCTTCTCTGTTTAAACTGATCATTGGGCTGTCTACTGATTGTAGAGAAAAACCGTGATTTCTCCCCTGAACTACTATGAAGTCCCCAGAAATAGCCTGCCTACTTAAGCCAATTTGTTTTCTCACATATTTTTAAATATTTTTTAAAAATTCAAAAATGTGTTTAAATGCAGTGATATTTGCAGATGATTAAAAATTAAATGGTACTGAAACATATACAATGAAAGGCAGTATTCCCTAGCCCCACTGCACCTCTCCTCAAGACTTCTCTACAGAAACAATTTCTATCTTTAATGCTTTCGGTGGTTATTTCAATGACTCTAAATATAGTGCCTTATAAAAACATAATTCGTCTGGGCACGGTGGCTCACGCCTGTAATCCCAGCACTTTGGGAGGCTGAGGCAGGTGGATCATGAGGTCAGGAGATCGAGACCATCCTGGCTAACACGGTGAAACCCTGACTCTACTAAAAATACAAAAAAATTAGCCGGGCGTGGTGGCGGGCGCCTGTAGTCCCAGTTACTTGGGCGACTGAGGCAGGAGAATGGCATGAACCCAGGAGGTGGAGCTTGCAGTGAGCCCAGATCGCGCCACTGCACTCCAGTCTGGGAGATACAGCGAGACTCCGTCTCAAAAAAAAAAAAAGAAAGCATAATTCAACTGAGCATTATCATTTCACTATTGACATTTTGCCTTGATTGATGGTTGAGCCACCTTCCTGTCTCCTCTCATTCTAGTTACATCACTAATCTCACTTCCACCACACGGCACTCTTCAATCCTTGCTGCTTTATCTGTTTACTGTAGGTCAGCAATGTCCAGTAGAACTCTCCGTAATAATGGAAATGTACCTATCCCCTCTTTTCAATATGGTAACTACTACCTCCAGGTGAATATTTAGCACTTGGAATTTGTGTGACTTAGGAAAAACAGAATTTGAAATTGTACTTAATTTTAATTAATTTAAATTTAAGTAGCCGCATGTGGCTAATAGTAGCTGCATTGGGCAGTGTAGCTACAACTCTCTCTTAACCATGGTTTTGTTGGATGAAAAGATTAGCTGTCTTCATTTCTTCTCACCTCTCCTCCCCCTTTCATCTTACAACCTTCATTATCTGTACCTTTACATTTATATTGCCCAAATCAGAACTACTAATGTGCTATCCATAAGTATAGTTAAATCTCCCATGGTATGTCGAAGGTCAGTCCTAATGCAGAACATTTAGAAACTATATTTATATTATTATGAATTTACTTTCTTTCATAGCTTTCTCCATAATTTTTAATTTTTTGTTGATTTATCTCTCTTGCTGAATTCTACATCTAATGAAAGTGAGCATGTTGTCCACCTTGTTCAATATTATACCTTCAGAGCTCAACAGACTATCAGAAAAATAGATGTTTTGTGAATGTTGAATGGTTGATCATGTTTTACTTATTCTTGTTCAGATATTTTAGTGCACCCTGACAGAAAGAATCAGTAAATGCTCCTTGAGTGAACTGGTGTTAATAGAAAATATTTTCATTGTAATTTAGGGAAACTATTACTCCATAACATGTTTTCTTTTTTTCTTTATATACATAATCTATGATGGTGTTTCCAAATGATCTCTCTTGGAAATTCCTCTACTACTCATATACAATAATGAAAATAATCTAAAGAATCTAAAAAATTAGTTTGTTATTTTTGTGTGGTACGTGATGTAATTTTATTTATTCTTGTTCAAATATTTTAGTGCACCCTGATAGAAAGAATCAGTAAATGCTCCTTGAGTGAATTGATGTTAATGGAAAATATTTTCATTGCCATTTAGGGAAAGTATTACTCCATGACACGTTTTATTTTTTTCTCTATATACATAATCTATGATAGTGTTTCCAAATGATCTGACTTGGAAATTACTCTAGTACTAATATATAATAATGAAAATAATCTAAAGATCTAAAAAATCAGGTTGTTATTTTTTGTGTGGTACATGATATAATTTTAAGTAAACATTTTATTTTTATGGTTAGGAAACTATTATATTATAAATCTCATTTTAATAACTCTTAGTGATAGAGATAATATGTAGACTTTTCAATTAACAAGTAATACATATTCTTTAAATAAATTTTATAATATAAAATGTGATTTGATATTATATATTTTTTAATGACATAATAGTTTATTTGAATTTGAGGTGAAAGTACATGTAAATATATTGAAATTTAACAATGTGTTAAAGGATCAAAATTAGGGGGAAATAATTTCATGTTTCTTTAAATTGTCTGCATTTTACACTTTGAAAATCCAGTTGATATATATATATATATAGATATAGATATATATAGATATATAGATATGCATGTTTTTATATGTACAAACTCATACAGTTTTCCTTTCAAATGTTAAGAAAACACACAAACATATACACACATACCTACATACATATGTATAATTTTCCTTTCAAATGTTAAGATAAAGGCCTTTCAAGATTTCAAGATGACATTTGTAGGTAATTCTTAGTAACTAATTGGTACAGGAACAGATAGTCTTTATTATTAATAAGAAATCAATGTTTTTTATTATTGCTGTAATTGCTTTTTACCCAGCATTTTATTTTGAAATTCCAGATGTGCTATATAGGGATTTTTTTTTAGCAGAGAAATAAAAATTACAACCTTGGTGAATAGAAATGTGTTTAGATGTTCATAGTTATCATTTTTCCACTTTATTCATTAACTATATTTGGACATCATAATTCCATTTGCTTTCCTGTATTTACTCATGCTTTATGACTAATAGTCATAATGTTTAAAACCATCGAGGGCTAATAAGCTGAGAAAAGCGATAAACAGTTTGAGCTGTGAATGAGTTATAAAGCTCTCTTTCCTGATCACCACTGACTACTGCCCATACACAATACACCGTCAGACCTCCTAAGCTACAATATTAAAAATGCCAAAATAATTACTTATTGATATAAAAATTGAAAGCGGTGCCATTATTAAAAATGTAAACCTCCTGGAACATCTTTTCAAATGCTTGGGGGTTTCTGAATCATAAGTGGGAACTACCATGTCATGGTATTCCGTGATTGATTTACAAACTAACTCCTTTATTCATTATATATGAATGATACCATGAAAGAGACAATTCTACAGCATGAGATTTAACAAACCAAATCCTGATACAGTACATAACTGGATTGGATCTGCATGTTTACCTATGTACTGTGGGATTTGTCCTTTATGAGTTACCAGTTCAGAGACTAGTTCATCTTTGATTGTATAGGATGTTAGGATCTCAGTTGGCATTCACAGTTAAATCACGCACCTTCGGGAACTGGGAACATTTTGATCCAGAGTCACAATCATTCCTTTCTTATCTTCATCCATATGGTATGTGTGTTCTGAAGTTTAACTGAGAGATGGCAGCTGGTACCAGATAATATATTTTAAATATGATTAGCTCTTTGTGAACTGCTGGTTTGCACTAAGCAGATCCCTCAGAGGTTCAGGGACACTGTCAGATTATGCTAATATGTTGCCCACACAATTAGGCAAACAACTCATTTTCATATAAACTGACTTGTCATCAACTGAAAACTCAACAGCAGGTTTGACTGAAAATTTGTTTCAGGGTAGGCATAACATTCCACCTTCTTCTCATGGGTCCTTCTTGTCTCAGGTTCTTGTCTTGTACATGGAACCACACCGCACAGCACCCTGGCCATTTCTGCCCCACACAAACAGTGCCTATCTTTGGATTTCTTTCCTTTCAGAATTATCTGAACTTCATTACCCTGGGGGACTCGTCCCTTGGGTCTCTATGTGTTCTCAACAAGCAGTGCTGTGACAAGTCAAATTTGCTAGGAAGATAATGGATAATAGCATCCATTGGCACTGCTATATCTAAAACATTGGGTCCCTGGTTACCGAATTTCATTCTGGTGGCAGGTAAGGGACATGAAGGTTTGGATCCTGGTGTCTTCCCTGGTACTGACAACACTATTGTAAACACTCTATTCCCCCCATGAATAGGGCCAGTCAATCTTATATAAGTTCCTATAGTAGAAATGGCAAATTTAACACGTCAGCTCTGACTTTCTATGTCATGCTGTTCAGGAAAAGTGCTGTCAGCAGTAGCTGAGTGTGGGAAAGGAGAGGTCACTTGCCAAACTTTGAACTTTCTGTTCTAAATAGTGTCGTTAAATATGTGTCATAATTTTGTTCATATAGTACAGTCTACATTTGCTAAAGCCTTGTTGCCTTTGAAACTGACATGTAATGATCCCTCTGGGAATTTAATAGCTAAATTCATTACTGTTTGGTCCATAATGGGCGTTTCCACTCTATTTATAATAAACAACATCAGTGCAACTTTTTTTCAAGAGGAGGGTGGGATGGAGAGGATAAGTGACAATATTGATGATGATTCTTTGTCAGGTAAACTCCCTTTAGATGAAACATCATGAAAAACTTTGTAACAGTACCATCCAGTCAAAGCTGTCTTTAAGGTCCAGCCCAGACACGAGCAATAGCCATGAAATTCATGTTTGCTCACATACTTTGGTCACCATTGCTCTTTGCCCATCTAATGAAGAGCAGATGCAGAGAAAGCACAGCTTGATTTCAATCATAGTTTAGGATCCATTCTACTGATATTAT
The DNA here is from genome assembly GCF_003255815.1 of Theropithecus gelada. Classification (NCBI taxonomy): domain Eukaryota; kingdom Metazoa; phylum Chordata; class Mammalia; order Primates; family Cercopithecidae; genus Theropithecus; species Theropithecus gelada. The sequence continues at coordinate 14,395,494 of NC_037674.1, forward strand.
TTGGTGTTGGATTTTAATTGGATAGTGGCAAATGACCTGCTAAAGAAAGATTCTCTCAGTCTGAATATTTAAGTGGCAAAAATCTGTCACTTTTCTGCTCTTTCTGCTAAAATGTAACTGCTCAGTTTCTTCATTCTCTTTTCTTCCAATATGTGTTACAAACCAAATCCTGATATAGTACCTAACTGAAGAATATAGGCAGTTTTAAAGTCTTCACTTTTTGACTTAGGATTGGATCTGCATGTTTACCTATGTGCTGTGGGATTTGCCTTTTATGAGTTACCAGTTCAGAGACCAGTTCATCTTTGATTGTATAGGCAGTTATACATTCAACCTTACTTTAATATTACCAGGAAATAACTTCTGTGTTTTGACTGAATCAGTGATATATAGAGAGAGATATAATAATCAGAAGGCAAACCACAAAGCAACTTACCTTAAAAGGATAATCTAGATACCAAATCTCAGAAGAAATCATTTGGGAATCTGAACACTAAGATACCAGGTCAAAAACCGTACAATTCTCCTGACTCTGTCTTGCTAAATCAGTCTGCAAGGGCCAACGTCTGATTTGCCTTCTTGAGCCTACTTCCATTAGTGTGGAAAATCTTAGCAACATATTAGGACAACTGTTCAATGCATATCCCATGCTGTACAGAAAGGGGGAGCATCTAAATGTATCCTAGGAAATAAAACTGGTAAAGGATATGCTTTGACTCTGCTGTCTCCTTTAGAGCCCCTGCCCCCATCAATAAATTCATTTTCTCTTTGATAGGTCTGAGAAATTCCCAGAGAAATGTCATGGTTTCTGATGAGGATGAAAGATCTTACAGGTCTGCGAAGGACATAAGATATAATCCTTAACTCTCAAAGAGGGTTGAATAGCATCCCCCCAAGATTCATGTCCACCTGGAAACTCAGCATGTGACCTTTTTTGGAAATAAGGTATTTGTAGAGGTCATCAATTAAGGATGAAGATGAGATCATACTGGAATTAAGGTAGATCCTAAGACCAAAGATTAATATCTTTGTTAGAAAAAAATGTAGAGCCCATGCACAGAATAAGGTCATGTGAAAACAGAGACAAAGATTGTAGAGATGCAGCTGTAAGAAGCACCAAGGGTTCCCAGTGGCCACCAGAAAAGTTAGGAAAAGGCAAAGAAGGAGTATTTCCTAGAACCTGTAGAGGGAGGCTGACTCTGCCCATAACTTGATTTTGGATTTCTAGTCTCCAGAATCCTTAAAGAATAAATTTCTGTGGTTTTAAGTTTATGATAACTTATGGCAGCCCTGGGAAACTAACAAGATCATCCGGTTGGAGTCTCCCTCTGCTGGATCTTGGGACCCTGCTTTCATCCAACTTCCCACCTACCTTTCCAGCCACCTCTCATTTTCTTCTGCCATGTCCTTTTCCTCTGCCCACAGCTTAAATGATGGCACTCCTCAGAATTCTGTCCTTGGATTTTCTCATCATACATTCCCTGGGTAATCTTATCCAGTCTCATAGTTTTAACTCCACTTCTCAGCTCACACACTTAAAGCAACAATCAGACCTCTCTCGAGAGTGACGTTTCATGTCTTATTAGATATCAAAAACTAATGTCAAAAATACATACTCAAAACTAAACTCATTTTTAAACTCCCTTTCTATTCTTTATTATTCTACTTTACTTATCCTTCTACCCTTCATCATTTATTTCCTATTTATTTTCATGCATAATTTTTGATCCAATGACAAATTACAAAAGTCAAAAACCTGAGTCTTCCAGGAATCTCTATCCCCCACTTTCTGCTTATTGCCAATGTTTTAGCAAGCTCTGTTTGTTTTATTATTTTAAACTCCCCCTGAATCAACTATTTTCCTAGATCAGGTCCTTAGCAATTTTGTCTTATCTGCTTGGGGTAGTTTTCCATCAATCTAACTGCTCTCTAAACCATCCCATAATGCTGCAGTTGTCACCATATTTCTAAAATCTAACTATGATAGAGTATTTTCTTGCTTAGAGTCCTTCAAGAGTTCTCAGTTACCCACAGGTTCAAACTCCTTAGAATGGCTTGGCCATCTTCATGCCCCACTATTTCCCCATCTTCTAATTGGACTGTGCTCACATCGAACAGCCTTCCATTCTCCGAATGTGCACTGGACTTTCAAACATCCCCAGGCCCCTGTTAGTTCTGTTGTAGCTTTTGAAATGCCCTTCCTCTTTCACATGTTTATTTGGCTCCCTCCTATTTCTTCCAGACTCTTGATGTCTCCCAGAAGGCTTCACTTCCCCATTCCATTGTGAATGCCCCTCTCCTCGGTTACCACAGCTCCCTACACAAGCCCTTACCTCCCTTCCTTGCTATTGGTCATTTCTGGGCTACAAGTCTCACCCGACTATGAGGTCCATGAGACAGAGACAGTGATCAATTTATAGTCAGTGAATATTTTAGAAATAATGAGAAATAAGGAACATATATTCAAATATTTAACATACAGTAGTCTATGTGTCAATGTAATCATAATATAATAATAAGTTTAAGTGAACCATCAAAGGTTGCTGGACTGGAATAAAGACTGGGAGAAGGTGAGACTTGAGGTGGGCTTTGAAGAAACAGTGGGACTTAAATAAGTAGCTTGTGATATTCTGGACAAAATAAATAGTAAGAGTGAATTTGGCATTAGAATTCCATAAGCTGATGGATTTCAACTGCAATTGGCAGATAGTTTCTTTACCTTGACACTGGTGACTTTGAAGTGACAGGCTGGTATGATCTAATGTAGTTGTTAAGTCCATGAATGAAAGTGTTGTTCTTGGAGTGCTTCTGGTTACAGAAGATGTCTGAAAAAGGTAAAATAAGAAAAGAAAAAACAAAACAAAACAAAACAGTCTTCCCAGTGAGGCAATGTTCAGAAGAGCCAAACTCTTAGCTCATGGTTTCAGATGCAACATGAATTTGCATGGGACATTTAAGTTACTCCTTAGTATATTAAATTGCTTCCTCTATGAACCATGGAAAATGAAAACCAATTAGTATCAGTTGGGAAAGGGAGTTGGGTTGGGATAAGGACTTGGGAATTTCCTCTTGTGGTTTAACTCTCCTCTCAAAATAGCATTACTGCAGGTTTGAGCATCCAATTTCATACTTTATTTTCTATATTAAGCATCAAATGGAACAACATTTTAATTCCTTTGGATAAAACTGACAATACCTCTGGGTGTTTGCCATTGCTTCTCCCATAAAAAAAGCTGCACTGGGGTGCAAGCAGGTTGAAAGGGCTCTTATGGATGACCTACTGCATGCCCTTGAAAGATGCGCATTGTGAAAAATGTGAAATTGTTTCAGGTTCCTCTCAAGTAACAATATAATTTAATCATACTTATTCTCATCTAATACAAAGCCCTTCTTGCTGAATAAAGTTCTAGCAAGGCCCTAAGGATGTAAGATATAAACAAAGATGAAAGTACTTATCATAAAATTTGCATTTTATACATGGTAGACTCAGATGACTACATGAGAAGAGAAATAGCAACTTATTTCAATCCTGCCAACTTCTCTTAAGTTCTGTTCCCAACGAACACACTTTATAAGGATTTCCATGAATGGGCCAAGGAATATCAGACGACATAACTTTCAACAAGGTGAGTGAACACAGGCTAAGGGGTGAAGCAAAAATGTTTTTTCTTCATTTCTCTTTCAATCTTTTTTCTTCCTGGGAAACAGCTAGGCCTTCTCTTTTTTTTTAAGACCACATACAGATTATCTATATAAGAATTCAGTAGTTCTCATATTTATTATAAACAATAGAATCTACAAGGATTTCACCTTGTCCATTAGTCAACTTTGTAAGTCATCTTTGTCTTTGATTTTCCAATAAGAATCCATTAAAAATCAATTCAGGCTGGATGCTGTGGCTCACCGCCCGTAATTCCAGGACTGTGGGAGGCCGAGACAGGCGGATCACGAGGTCAAGAGATTGAGACCATCCTGGCCAACACGGTGAAAACCTGCCTCTACTAAAAACACAAAAATTAGCTGGGCGTGGTGGCGGATGCCTGTAATCCCAGCTACTCCTGAGGCCAAGGCAGGAGAATCGCTTAAACCTAGGAGGTAGAGTTTACAGTGAGCTGAGATACTGCACTCCAGCCTGGCAACAGAGCGAGACTCTGTATAAAATAAAATAAATAAATAAATATCAATTCAGCAGGCCTCAAAGGAAGTATCCAATATAGTCTTTGATCTGATGGAATTTGGGGAGAAATATTTGATACGTTCCAAGGAACCAGTAGAGGCAGAGTTAATTTCAGCTTCCCAGATATTAAATGTTTCTCACCAAATATAAAATGTTTCTCCCAGATATAAAATGTTTCTCACCAAAACAATAATTTTGCCCCTGATGAAGGAATCTGTTGTATGTTCAACACGTCCACATCTATGGGTGATTGTTATTTTATGGTTTCATAATGTTTCTCCCTAACATGTCAGTGTCACATCTTACCACTCTTCAATGATACTCAGGTACCTCCCCCTCCTTGAAACCTCTTGACTACTACTATGTCAGTCCCTGCTTATTCTTCCATAGTACTGATTAGCTGCACCACACATTTTAGTATAATCTGGGATGCCCAGTGGTCAAACCTCTAGGTCATTCTAGTGCATAAATTATTATTCCGATTTTACAAACAAAGAAAATGGTCTTAAACATCTCTCAAACCTAAGTTAGAAAATCAAATGCTGAAGAAGCATTAGGACTTTCAGTGGTCACACTATTAGGCCTTTCATGGAGAGGAGATTTTGACATTTTCCTTCATTTTAATAAAAACAATCAAATTGTTTAAATCTCCGTAAAATAAAAAAGAACTCATAATAGCATTTGTGCTGTATTAGAGTCTTTTGTTTTCATGCAGAAAATGTATTTTCCACTGTATCATGTGAGAAAAACGTCACTATCTAGCAAAGCCCAGGTTGCTGGCAATATGGAGTGGGTGGAGGAAACTCTATATTAGTGTAGGATCAATCATGGCTGATGAGACCACAAAATCTTGGTGATTGTTACTGTTTTAATTAAAAGTCTGAACACATTACATGGAGCAAAGACACAAACTTTTAGAAAAGGGAGCACAGAAAATCAACTCCATATATTAATGCATTCTCAATATATAAAGCTTTGGTTTTTGTTTATTTTTCTTCTCTGGAAACATAAGGACCATTTAATAAATGATCACTAAGATGATTTATACAAACAACTACCTACAGACCAATAAGTATCTACTACAATGACATCTCCTCATTGCTTTATAACATCATAAAAGGATGTGTATCCATTGGACAAATACAAATGTTACTGTAGTGAAAATGTGAAGGAGAGTCTCAGACATACTAACTTTTTCCTTTTTGGCATAAATCGACACGTAACAGTCCTATAAATTTGTAAGCTTCGGGGGGCAAAAATCATATTTCTACTTTTGGAAGCTTTTTGTAGTAGGAGGCAGAAATAAATCTAAGAAAGAAAAATTGGGAAAAGACTTGAAAAACAGGAATTGATTATATTATCACCTAACATAGGTAAAACCGTATTTGTTGGTTGAAGCTAACAAAAGCATTACACAGTTTATTCATAAAATGATCATGCCCTGGGACACAATAATATTTGGAAAGTTTATCTGCAGAAAGAATATTTTGACCTACTCAGAATAAAAATTGCACTGTAGGACAAGTTTATGCTCTGCCAGGAAGTGAAGCAAACATGTGAGCTAGAGTGAGTTAAGGTGGGAAGCCAAAATGCTTTAGTTATTTTCTTTTTAAATACTGAAGTGTATTCTGGTGGAGTTTATTTTTTTCATCTCGAGTGGTAACACCAAGGTTTGGTGAATGTAGGTAAAGATATAGATACATACACAAATATGCATTTGTGTGATTCAGCTACCAGCTATGATGTGCTAGAGAGTGGAGCTATGGATACAATGAGGAAACCCCCACAAGAGCGATCCTAAGGGTGGGGAAAAAAAAAAACACATGCACACACAAACACAGAAGGTGGATAAAGATACTGGAGGGGTGAGGCACGGTGGCTCACGCCTGTAATCCCAGCACTTTGGGAGGCTAAGGTGGGCAGATCATAAGGTCAGGAGTTCGAGACCAGTGTGACCAACATGGTGAAACCCCGTCTACACTAAAAATAGAAAAATTAGCTGGGTGGGGTGGTGCGCACCTGTAATTCCAGCTACTCAGGAGGTTGAGGTGGGAGAATCGCTTGAACCTGGGATGCAGAGGTTGCAGTGAGCCGAGATTACGCCATTGCACTCCACCCTGGGTAACAGAAAAAAAAAAAAAAAAGAGAGATGCAAGAGGATACTCATGGTGTCAGGGTGACCCAGTTCCTGTTAGGTTCCTAGGGGAACAAGAGGTATCTGGGAACCAGGTCTAAATGAGCAGAAGAAAAAGAATCCCTAGCATTGCTGACCACTTTGATCCTAGGTTCTGAAAAGTTGGCTAGTCCCCACCTTTCCCATTTTATAAATGGAAAGGCATGAAGACTTCAACGCCTGTGGTTTCCCAACATTTCTCCTTTCTGAAGAAGGAGCCAGACCTGCCAGGAAGTTATTGAGTTGGTCCAATGACCTATTAAAATATAATCTTTTTTTAGAGCCCTTTAAAAGGTGACAGAGAAATCAAGGTTACCAAAAGCACAGATTATAAATGCCATAAATGGAATCACTCTCCAGATCTCATGAAAGGCAGAGCCTATAAAGCGGGCATGCCAAGATGCCGGCCCCCAGGTGTGAACTGATTTCCTAAGAGCACTGGGGAGTACATTAGGGAAGAATTTTGTCTGGATTTGGAGCCTTTGAGACTAGAACTACAAATTTGTCTAGATCCTTTACAGACTTTAGGGGTTTACATGCTACAAAATGTAACTTCCTGTTTCTACAGGAAAGAAATTCTTTTAACAGGGCTAATAAAGTGAGCTCCTAATGAGGCCTCTCAGACATCAAATAGGCAGAGTAAACCGCTTTGATGATGTAAGTGTAAGGGGATCAGAAACATCTCCTGCCCTGACAAAAAAACGTTTCCTTTCAAAGCCAGAAGAGCTGAAAATTTAAGAGCAAACCACACTTTGCCAAAGCCAAGATATCTGGAACAAGACTTTGAAGATATGAAAAGATTAAGGAAAGTCTCATTAGGAACCTGCCAGAAGCTTTTGTGCCTTTGTGCCTTCCCTGACTGCTTCCCAGAGACATTGTAGTTTCAACATCCTCCACCACCACACCCTGCTTTCTTCAGTAGCCTCATTTAAAAAACAAAACAAAACAAAACAAAACTGTTCCAAAAACACTTCTCCAATAGCAGAGTGATCATGAGCAAATTCTTAACCCTTAAAAGTTTGTGGAGTCGTGTAACCCTTTGTGAATCTTCCCACAATGTGCATAAATTGATCGTTGCACCTTCAGAAATCATCATTTCAAGTTAGGAGTTACAAGTTTAACACAGTTAAAGATTTCATAGTCAAAGAAGATTTCATTTCAATATTAAGAATTTCTAGCAACCAGAGTTGTTTTTAGTGGGGCCGAGGGCAAGTTATTTCAGAAGGTAGTGAGTGTTCCAGCTCTGGAACTGAGGCTCGGGGACAACCTAAAAGGAATAACACAGGTCCTGTGTTATTTTTTAGTATGCATTATGTTACATTCAAATACATTGGCAGATGTATTTAACAACCTCTGCAATTCCTTCCTACACTGATATTCTATCACGAATAAATGAAGATAAAGCAGACCACCTTTAATGTTTAATAAGAAGAGATTCATTCCTCAGAAAGGGATTTAGATATTACAGGTGTCTTTGTACAACAGCCTTCCTAGGAATGAGTTTCTATCTATGCAGATCTGCCACCTGGTCTACCCCTTTAAACAATAAACTTTGTTCTAAGTAAATAACCTCCCTTGAGCAGATCTGAAACTCCACTTTGTAGTTTCAGGTTTTTGAAACTCGAAGTCTTTCTGACCTCTGCAGTCTTTTTTAAGTGGAGATACCCCATAGAGGCATTAGAGATGTGCCATTCCTAGGTAAGGTAGGAGCCAGGAGACATTTAGGTAAACTTGTGGAGCAAGGTTTCTCAACCTCAGTGTTATTGACATTTTGTTGTAGGGACTGTCTTGTGCATGCAGGATGTTTAGCAGAACCCCTGGCCTCCACCCACTAGATGCTAAATGGCACCTCACCTAGTCAGGGCAACCAGAAATGGTTCCAGGAAATGTCAAATGTCCCCCGGGTGGCAAAACTGTCCCCTGTTGAGAATCATTGCTGCTATAAAGGGCCAGAGAGTAGAGGCAGGTAGAGGTGGTAGAGGAGGACCTGCATTCTGAAGGTGATGACATCCAAAGGAGGGAGGATCAATTTCACAATACTTCTATGGGATCAGGCCTCCTTACAGAGAGACCTTTTCCTCATTCATGCTTCCTACACCTTCCTGTACCAGGAAAATAAGTCCTTTTAGATGTCTCAGAAACTCATCAGTAAGCAATAGAACAACTGTATCTACATATATCTCTCCTATAAATATAAAGCAAGGGAAGGGGCTTCCCTGTTGATGTAACTGGCTAATTCCACAGGGCAGGCAGTCTGAACAGCAGCTGAAACTCTTGAACAGAAGCCGAAGCTTCAGCACACACGCAGGAGTTCCTCCTCCGAGAAACCTTGGCTCTGTGTCAAGGTCTTCCAGCTGGTGGGATCAGGCTCACCAGGTTCTTTAGGATAACCTTTACTTCTCTCTGAAATGATTTTTCATGTGAATCACACATACAAAACATCTTCACAGTCACACTTCAGTTACTGTTTGATTGAATCACTGGGGTATCTTAGTCCCTTCGGACTGCTATTAACAAAATACTATAAGCTGGGTAGGTTACAAGTCACAGAAATTTATTTTTCACAGTTCTACAAGCTGGGAAGTTCAAAATCAAGGCCCTGAAAGATTCAGTGTCTGGTGAGGGTCCCTTTCCTAGATGGCCATCTTTCCAACACAATCTCACATGATGGAAGGGGTTAAGGGTGTCTCTGGGGATTCTTTTATAAGGGCACTAATCTCTTACGGGCTAGTCAAAGCCCTCATGACCTAGTCACCTCCCAAAGTTCCCACTCCTAATACCATCATCTTGGGGGTGAAGATTTTAACATATGAATCTGAGGGGCCCATAAACATTCAGATCATAGCATAGGGATTATAGCCTAGCCAAGATGACACCTAAACTGACACCTGCAGCGTTCCAGAAGTTACTCCCCAGGCTCTGGAGTCTAGCCCAGGACATTCTTCTGTCATCTCATTTCAGCCTTGCCATAGGCCTTGATCTTGAACTCCCCAGCTTTCAGAACCATGAGAAATAAACTTTGGATTCTACCCCTGGCATCTGTTGCGTGACGCTTCCCTATCATGGCCAAGCATAAGGTCCAGCTCCCTCAGAAGCATGTTCATGGATTTAAGAGCATCTTTGGAAGGTTCTGGATGGACATTTTTCCAATGTACAAATGACCAATAAGTACAAAAGAGGATACCTAACATCATTAGCCATTAGGGAAATGCAAACAAACACCACAATAAGATACCACCTCATACCTGGTAGAATGACTATAAGCGGAAAGGCAGCTAGTAATAAATGTTAGTGATGATGTGAAAAAATTTCTAACTCCCATTCACTGCTGGTAGAAATATAAAATGGTGCAGCTGCTTTGGAAAATAGTCTGGCAATTCTTCAAAAGATTAAACACAAAGTTACCGTATCACCTAGCAATTCCACTCCTAGGTATATAGCCAAGAGAAAAGAAAGCATATGTCTACATAAAAACGTAGACACAAATGCTCATAACCACATTGTTCATAATATCCAAAAAGTGGAAACAGTCCCCATGTCTTGTCAATTGATGAAGAGATAAAATGTGCCATATTCATACAATGAAATTATTCAGTCACAACAAAGAATGAAAATACCGACACATGCTACAACATGGATAAACCTTGAAAGCATTATGCTGGTGAAAAGCAAGTCACAAAAGGCCACATATTGCACGATTGCACATATTGCATATTGCACGATGCCACTGGATAAAATGTCTAGAATAGGCAAATCCATAAGGACAGAAAGTAGATTAGTGGTTGTCAGGAGCTGAAGGTATTTCAAAGAAATGGGGAGTGACTGCTTAACGGACATGGGGTTTCTTTCTGGGGTGATAGAATGTTCCAAAATTGACTGGAGTAATGGTTGTACAGCTTTGTGAGTACACTAAAAAACACTGATTTGCAAATGAGTGAATTTTATGGTATGTGAATTATACTTCAAAAAAGCTGTTGTATATGTTTTTTAAAAGTATCTTTGGAAAGCCTAGCAGCAGAAGAGTTTAACAAGCCTGTTAGCGGTAGGACTCTGCAATCAGATTGATCATTAGCCAATGCCCATGGCATCTGCTGGCCTAACCCCCAGGTCAGGAGGCAGGCTGTCAGAGGAAAGGAGGCAGCAAGGCGTTTCTCTGTTGGTAGGATTCGCCATTCCTCCCAGTCAAGCTGGGAGAAGGAAACTCTTCCCCCAGCACAGGGACCCCTTCCAGGATCTCCCTTCAATGTGCCAGTATCTGCCGACAGTTGTGTAGTCTGCCACCTAAAGCAGGCAGATGAGGGTGGAATCCATCCAAGAAAAAACGAAAAGCTTGCCTAGACAGAGTATTAGCTCAGAAACTGCTCTTTTACCTCAGCGGCTTAAGAATTTTGATTCATTTTGTAACAGTTTATCTACGATGATGCACCAGTGCATGACTCAGTTGGTGGCCGACAGCACCTCTGTGCTGGGAATTTACTAAAGCCCGTTTTACTTACTCCACAGACAGCCCTGGATGTTTGCCCAAACTTCCTCTTTCTTCCTGGCTCCCATATATGGGGATTTCTTACATTAGCCTTTCAGGGGAAGGGTGGAGATGCTGCCCTTTCACTGTTATTTATAGCTCTAGTGATCCGACTCTTCTGTCTTTTGAAACTTCTATTCAAGAACAAACATTAATGATCAATTGAGACCTGAGCTAGAATTTTCAAGAATGCAAAATAGGTTTTAAAATAAGATAATTTGATTTTTCTTCAAATTTGACCTTGCTGAGATCAGAGTGAGGGCAATAGACTTTTTTTTTTCTTCCTGAGATGGAGTCCTGCTCTGTCACCCAGGCTGGACTGCAGTGGCATGATCTCTGCTCACTGCAACCTCCACCTCCCAGGTTCAAGCAGTTCTCCTGCCTCAGCCTCCCTAGTAGCTGGAATTACAGGCATCCACCACCACATCTGGGTAATTTTTATATTTTATTAGAGATGGGGTTTCATCATGTAGGCCAGGCTGGTCTCGAACTCCTGACCTCGTGATCGGCCTGCATTGGCCTCCCAAAGTGCTGGGATTACAGGCATGAGCCACTGCGCCCAGCTGGAAATAGATGTTTTAAGCAAGGGCTCACCAAGTAGTAAACTGACACCATGTTAGGGCCTAGTCTTCTATATTGCGGGTCCAGAGTTTCACACAACCTGCATGCCCCTGGCCTGTGGACACAAGCACATTTACACTGGTGTTATTACTCAAAGACTGTAGGCTTGCTGCCTTCACGTATATCAGGAGGACCATGTATAACGGGAGGACCTTGGCCACTTGAGGAGTCTCCTCCAGGTACTTCAGAGCTCCCCACACGTGTCTCAGGTATGTTCAAGCAGGCCCTGCCCATGCTGCTCCCACAGGGTCTTGGCTCATGCTCTCCCAACTCACCTGAGCAATGGGTGCATCCAGTGGGCCCTCAGGGCCCCCACCATCTCCTCACCTTCCGAAGAACGCTGCCACTCCTTGGGAGCTTTACCCACTGCTCAAAGCAACAGCAGAGGCCTGTATTCTATTCAGCCATTGCTCTTGATGGGTGCTCAAAAACCGGTCACAGGGCCCTATGTGGTACCAGAATAGCCCTTTCCCCCTGCTCTCTCTCCCTCGCCTCCCGTGTCTGTGCGCAGAACTTCTTGTGGGTACTTTAGACAAAATAAATCAAAACCCAATTCGCAGCCAACAACCCCACGTCCTAATCAGACATACCACAAAACTCATACACACACACACACACACACACACACATATATACACACACATATACACATATATATGCATATATATGCACATATACACATATATATGCATATATATACACATACATATAGTGTGCGTGCAGATGTGCGTGTGTCACAGTTTTGCTCTTGTCGCCCAGGCTGGAGTGCAATGGCACAATCTTGGCCCACTGCCACCTCTGTCTCCCAGATTCAAGCAATTCTCCTGCCTCAGTCTCCCAAGTAGCTGGGATTGCAGGCATGTGCCATCACACCCGGTTAATTTTGTATTTTTAGTAGAGACAGGGTTTCACCATGCTGGTCAGGTTGGTCTCGAACTCCTGACCTCAAGTGATCCACCTGTCTCAGCCTCCCAAAGTGCTAGGATTACAGGCGTGCACCTGACCAATATTCTTTAGGCTAAGCCAGGGTTAATTCTTCTTATACTCAAGTTTAATTAGTGTTGTTAAAGCCAGGGAGAGACATGAGCATTAAAAGCCACATTTTCAATTTATTAATTTATAAGGAGAAAATACTACCAGGTTAGCATTATCTCCTTCTTTCTCTTTTTTTTTCTATCTTCTCTTTCTCTGTCTCTTTCCTTCTCTCCCTTTCTTTCAATAGAAAAAGGTACTTAGGCAGTCAAACTTTTAGAATAATGATTGGTGAGTGGCCCAAGTGAAGAATGACATAATCCCAATGGCCACCATCAATAAGTTATAGCAGTCTTTATTCATACTATTTCAATTTGATTTTTCAGATCTCCATCATTCATGATTTACACACCAGGAGAGCAAATCTCATCCTTTAAATTTGATTGACTTTTACTAATTTCAGTTGCAAAGAAATCCTAATTCTATGCCTTAGCTTTCCACTGTCTTAAATCATGGCCAACCCTAGGGTTGGGGTTTGAAATAGAGAATAGTTTAGAATTTATCAAATAAGTTCTTTGATAAGCCCTTATTAATTAGGATTAGTCTAACTTTGTATAAGACTTTATCGGAGTTGTTATTTTTACCTATATTCTGGTAATAGGATGTAAACCTAGAATTCTTGGTTTCAGACTTTTTGGATGATACAAAGGCCAATAATGACAAAAAAAAAAAAGTGCCAGGTACCACCCTCCACCCTCCTGGTCTTACAGTGTGGTGCTAGGCTACCTATGCAGATCAAGTTAAAAGATTATAAAATCAGTTCTGTCAACATTAGCCCCTCACCCACCTCTTAGCTATATGACAGAGGTTGAAGAGGTCAGTGCGGAAGAATATCACGGACAGCTTATATGATGTCAGCTCTCTCCTGGGGGATGAGGAAAAGGATTATCCCTCATCTCAAGTCAACTGAAGAGAAGCTTAAAGCAAAACAGGTATAGAGCTTGACATGCACCCCTTGGAGTTTGAGAACATAGTACCTGCATCCAATTCCAACTTGGGGGAATGTAAAGGTGAGGGGCTGCGGCTGTGGCTATTCTGGCATGGTAGTAGAAGTGGCTGTCATGGGAAAAGCCTGCCCTCCAAGTTTGATATTCTCCATGTACCAGATGTGGATTCCAAAAAGGGGAGCCAAACTGGGTCATATTAAGAGTGAGCCTAAGAAGCTTGCCTGCAAGCTGAAGTGACCCCAGCAGAGGAGGACACGGTCAGGAACCAGTAATGAAGAACAGGTTATAAGTATACTTTAGAGGAGGCATTGCTTAAATAAATGGGACTTCAGGCTCGAGAGCCCCAGTGATGACGCAGGGTCTCTATAAAATCCACAAAAACATTCAATGACAGTCAGCCTTGGACATTTGCCAAAACAAGAGTAACCATAAAATCCAAGGAACTTGTCCAAGGTTTTATCTGGTGAGGAAGACAAGAAAGTTGAGAGGGTAGTTGCCGTCAGCAATGAGAAATAATAGTAGTTATTATTTGGTTAGTCAACACATTGTTTACTATGTTCAACAAAATTTACATATTAATTCATAAAATTACCTTCTGCTTGTTCCCTACCAAGCCTAACATGTTCAGCAAACTAGCTACTTTTATCTTTCCTATCATTTCCCTAACAAATATCTACTAAGCATTACTATGTGTCACTTAATGCTTAAAATATACTGGTGAACAAGATAGATATTTTAATGAGAGATGATATCCAAGTAGAAAAATAAGATAAAAACACATCTTGGTGAGTGTTCTAAAGCAATAAACATGTTGCTGCAATACAGTAATTAGCAAAAGACAATTTAAGCCATTGTCTAAAGAAACCTGTGAATATCAACGTATGATTCAACTTGAATTACCTCACTGAGTTAGCCACAGTGTTTCATCACAGGAAGGGAATTATCAAACAGCTCACCGGGGCCAAAAGATTCTGTCATCATACATATTAACATCACCTAAAAGCCCATCTTCCACCCTAGCCAGCACTGGCCAACCACACTGGTGGAAACTGTTCTCTCATGTTGGGATTTTGTTTTTTGCTGAGACTGTATCTAGGTGTGAACCTCAACCTTATGCTCTTGTTATCAATCAGACTACTTTGAGAACCACCAGCTTTGAATTACTTTGGATAATGAGAGGCTTGGCTAGGCATAGAAACTTGTAATTCTCAAATATCCCAAAAGTCGTTTGAGAATGTAAGTCTCAGAATCTTGCTAAGAAGTAAAAGAGACTTCGTTAAGTTTCCCTTCTTCATATTCGTGTTGAGGAACCTCAAGGCCAAGGCTGTTGAGAAGACTCTGGAGACCTGATATTATCCCCTCTGTTTCCTCTCAGGCCACTGTGCCCAGTGTCTCTCTGCACATTCATCCTCCTTTCAGCATTGACTGGCTTCCTCTGTTCACTCATAACTTCTCAGTCATTTTTTGGTTTGTTCTCCATAGTGGTCTTGACTATCCCAAGGAACTTCTCCTATTCTGTAGGCTTCAGTTTTCACTGTCTTTCAAATATGTCATTGATGATACAATGTACCATCATTTTAATGAGACCTAGTAGAGGGAGGATAATACAGTCACAGTAAATGCCTGTGTGGCTTGTGTGACATCTTGATTTCAGGTGTATAATTACCACAAGGGAAATGTTCACCTTAGAATAAAAGAAGCAGAATTATTCCTAATTTGGGCAGCAGCTGATTAGGGCCACTTATCTTCTACACCAACCATATCAAAAGACGCTGGCCAGCCTGGGGCTACCAGCATCAACACTCACCCTTGGTTGAATTAGATGTCATTGTATTCTGAGGCTGAATGGTAGTAAACACGGTGGCCTGGGCTGGAACCTCCAGCAGGGCTGTGGCTCAGCAGCTCCCCTAAAAGATTCTAAGAATAGGTAAGAATCGACTTGCCAAATGTCATTAAGAAACAAGGATGGTAAGCTGGGCATGGTGGCTCACACCTGTAATCCCAGCACTTTGGGATCAAAGTGGTGGGCGGATCACCTGAGGTCAGAACTTCAAGACCAGCCTGGCTAACAGGGCAAGACCCCGTCTCTACTAAACATACAAAAATTAGCCAGGCATGGTGGCACATGCCTGTAATTCCAGCTACTCAGGAGGCTGAGGCAGGAGACTCACTTGAACCCAAAAGGTGGAGGTTGCAGTGAGCCTATGTGATACCACTGCACTCTGGACTGGGTGACATAGTGAGATTCTGTCTCCAAAAAATTCATTCATTTTAAAATTAATTTTAAAAAAAGAAATAAGGATGGTCAACCCCCACTGTCTTGCACTTTACTATTTTTTTTCTACCTTAACAACCTTATGATCTAGAACTAGATATTTTGCAATATAATAACCTTTTGCAATATGATGCTGATTCCAGACTATGAGCTTATGATCAGATTATTGCCGGGGAGATCACGCCCACATTCGGTCAGCTCTTGTCCCTTAGGTCATTTGTTTAGCTTACTGTCTTCAAAGCCTGAGTTAGTATGATTTAACAAAAAAAAAAAAAAAATGCCTGAATAATCCACACCAGCTTGATTTAAGTTTCTGGGGAATATTTAACTCTCTTTGAATTGTGAAGTCGAGTAACACTGATGTTATTTTCCAAGCATGGCCTTGGCCTAGACCTGAGGGTGTCAAAGTGGGAAAGCTTTAAGAAGAGCGTTTCCCTGCTGCCATTTGATGAGCCATTCTCATTTTCCTTTACAAAATTCATTCCTCAGACTGCCAAGAGGCTGCTGGCAGATGTAGTTTATATTAAACAGATGGCTGGTCTGCAATTAAATGCTTCTCCGCGGCTGGGCCCAGTGCGTTCTGAATCCTGTGGGAGGACATGCCAGTAGCTGATGAGCGTGGTCCACTTCCAAGATGTGGGTCAGGGAAGAGAAACTGCTATGTGTGCTTTCACATGAGATCATCAGAGAGGTGAACAGAATCTGACTTATCGATTGTTAACAAACCGAGTGGAAAGGAGGGCTGAATTACTCAAACACTGGTGGATTGAGAAATGGGGAAGTTCTTTGCACAGGTTACCAGAAGAGATAAACACCCACGGTGTAAATTCAGGTTCATACACAGAGCACACACTTTGAAATGCAGTAATACCGTGTCTACACACACATAGTAATAGGACAGAACACATTTTTTAAAGTAAATTTAGAAGAGCAGGGGTGTGGGTTTCTCTCCACTTATATGCAACAGACAGCTCATATGAACAACTAAATATTTTCTTTTCCAGATGAAAGTTTAGGAACATTTAGAAACAGCTTCTGATTTAGAGCAATCCACATGTAGCACTGACTCACCTTTTGTTTCTATGTTAGCTAAGCCACTGTGCAGAACAGAGACCCTCGCAGTTTACATTTATAAGAAGACATGAGAAAACTCCAGGGCATGTGATTTAGCTCCAGTCCCCTGATAAATTATAGCATAATGGCTGTTGCTTCCCCAGCATCTAGAAATTAGGGTGCAAGTCTGCAGGTAGAATATAGAAATATTGAATGCAAAAGCAGCTACGTTTGCACTTAAGAGGCCTGAAATTGACACATGGCCAATTAAATATGTTCCCACATGTCTAAAATGAGAAATCAGAGATGGGAGCAGATATCAGATCTATCCAAAGTGATACGATTAGACTTCAGAGACCATCTAAAAGTTGACTTTCAACTGGGCCAAATGAGCCTCTGTTTCCCTCTAATGGCCAGCAGGACAACAGTGAGCAGGCCTTCCTGGGCTTGCCTCCACGAGGCCGATCCCCTGGCTAGAGACTGCCTGCCTCCTGCCTGTCCATTGATCCGTAGACAGCAGCCTGTGTGACCTGGAGCAGCCCTTTTCCTGGAAAATGTGCCTCATTGCCTGTCCTTCATAGCATCTCTTTCTCAATAAGTTGGGCTATATTAAGCTACCACTAAAATGTTTGCATCTAAGGAAAAGCAGAGTTGATTTGGAACTAAATTTTATTATTAGTGATACTTGTTCTAACCCTTTTCCTCAGCAGAGTGAACAAAGACCTTGGAGACAAAAACTCAATGAAGTTTGGAATAATATCTGTTTGGAAGGGAAAGGCAACACAGAGGCCGAAGGCCCCAGCAATTAGACAAAGTGCTTGACCAGTGAAAACCAAAGAGGGGGGGATCTCCAAGCTAACTGCAGCTTGTTCACCTTTCTCTCCTGTTTACACCAAATCAAAATGTCAAATTTAATCCATGAACTACATAGTCTGTTTGTTTCTTAAATCTTCCTCGGGAAAAGGAACCAGGTAATTTGGTTGGTTAGAAAACCCTAAGCCACACACTCGTGCTCTTCCTCATGTTCACGCTACAGTGGAATTCACAGAGATTGCTTCCCAGTGACGCGATGAACAAACGGGGGCTGTGTTCCCGAGAAGAGCATATGCTTCTCAGTCCAGGATTCTGCAGTGCTGCTAAAAAAGGAGCTAGGAAGTAAGCAATACAAGGAGGTCGAAATGCTGTGAGAAGAGCCACGCCCTGGAAATATCCCTGGGACAGAAGGACCCTAATATTGCCCAAAGTCCAGGGACTCTGAATGCAAAGCAAACTTGCCCAAGCATAGTGCCCCTTGAGGACTTCTACTGCAAAGGTAAACTGAGCATTGGCAGGTCCGTCTCATTTAGGGCAGACAATTTATGTGCAGCTATTTCTGTAATTGGAGCTGATCAAACATGGGTATTCTAGCTGAATCCTCCTCCTCTCAGGCATACATAACCATCACATGTATTTATGTATTTTGCATGGTGTGTGTGTGTGTGTGTGTGTGTGTGTGTGTGTGTGTGTGCATGCACGTGCCTATATTGGTGGGGGCACATGTATGGACGGAGAAGTCAGTCTGATTTTTCTTGATAGCATTTCAGCACATGTTTTTCAGGGTCCACTCATTAATTCCTAAACTCTTTGGACTGGCATTTGGATCATTCCATAAGAATTCTCTCCGGAGACACTTTAAAATAAATATGTTCAGGTCCCACCTGAAGGTTCAGAGTCAGTAGAGTTAGGGCACATATGGGAATCTGTATTTTTAAGATCTCCCCAGGTTACACTGATGCTAGATTTGCAAGACATTGATTATACAACAAAGAATCTGACAAGTGAAAAATATACAGAAGTTATTTGGAAATATTTATTTTACTGTTTCTGCCCAACTGTGATTATTGAAGTCTAATCTATTTGGCCAAACTTATCTAAATAGAGACTTTATCTAGTAAATATAGCTACATGCAGTAAAAAACTGATATTACGTAACCAGTAGGGTCATATTTTAATATTTAGATGACCAAAAATTTCTTATTTCAGAGCTTTTCTCTTGGTTATGATGATATTCTTCTCCAGGCCTGTGTTTCTAAAGTGGCTTAGATATTTATTGTAAACCATTGTCAAGATTCTTGAAAAACTATGTACTACCACTGATGATGATTTTACGTAAGCAAAGACAATGCTAAATAGATGAAGCTCTATCCAGCACTTACTCTACCAACTGGTGTTTTGTTTTACTTTTACTAAGCATCTACATATTACTTATAAGTTCTTTCTATTTGCCTCTCCGCCCAATGACCTTTCAAAGTAGTTTAAATATCTTGGAATGTTTTAAAAAGTCCATCTAGAGAATTGAATTGCTTTCAAGGCAAGCTGGATATTAAATTTTTTTTAAAATCCATCACATCCATTCCATAGACATTTATGTATACAATATCTTAATTATAGAATCAAGCATTATCATGGAAGTCTTCAGATAACCATGAAAATAAAGAAAATGAATTTCTAAACATTGAGACTCTGTCAAAACCAGTTGCACAGAAAATAAATTCATAGGAAAGCAGATGGTGGCAAATAGTGAGTTCAAGCAACGTAGCAGCCTGCAGTTACGCACACTTTAGAATGAATTGTGATCTCCCTGAGAGAAATTTTGCCAAATAATTCATAATTGAGTAATCCACTTGCTTAGTCTGTCTCTTGCTTCATATCTAGATAGTTTCCAGTCATTACTTTTTCTCCTTAATCTATCCTTCTTTAAGTAGGTCTCCGCATTAGAGTATATGTGTGTGAGAGACAGAGATAAAGTAATGAGGAAAGAAAAGCCTTAGATTTGGCATTAGGAAGCCCAAAAGAGAAAAATATTATTTGTAATATGAAAGCCGGGTAGCATGGTCCACAGTATTAGTTAATTTGGAAATTTTTCTTAATATCATTTAAATTGTTTCTCTTCGTTACATATAATACTAATTTTTGGTAAATTCCAACATCCAAATACTGAAGGTTTTAAAAAATTATTATTAAAGCCATTCGTCAGCCCTTATGCTGAAAATAGTTCATGAGCCAAATATTAGAAACAAAATGAGATGATGTTGTTGGTTATTGCACTAGTACTGATCACAAAGAAAGAAAAAGATCACCAGATTCCTAACAACTGTTGTCTTCAGAAGACACACAGCTCTAGCACAAAAGCAGGAGGGAGCAGAGTTGTGAGGCTGAGAGGAGGATGTGAGTGTAATAAGGAAGAAAACTGAAGAGCGAGAGAAAAAAAAGGGTGGTCCTTAGAAAACCGCAGTGGTCAAGATTGGAAAAGAGTCGGCTGACCACAGATCCTTTGACAATGATGGGACCAGAAGCGCAGGACATTGGGAAAGTTCTACTCTGAGAGGCCAGCCAGCGCTTGGAAGCAACTTCATGCTGTGTCAAAACTATGATTTGAATTAAGAATGGGATTGAGAAAGGCAACACCTAAAAGTGGAATATATGGTGGTGCAGGGGAGGTAAAATTTCTACTCTACCCGCTTAGGACCTCCAGCTGGGCCTAAGAATTAAACTGGCATTTGACAGATGAACAGGAGAAAAGCATAGAAATTGTACTTAGGAACTTTTACGTGTACATAGGAGCCTTTACAAGAGAAATGAAAACCAAAAGACAGCAGTTAGGGTTGAATGATTATATACTAGGTTAGATGCAGAGTGGTAAATTGTGAAAATAGGAAATAACAAAGGAGTTTGGGGAAAGAAGTTAATTATGGAAAAGGGACTAGAAACATAAAGGTTAGTTTGGTTTGTTTCTACAGATTCCTCTTGATCTTGACTCCCCATCTCTGGTGATAAGAATGTCTTTCTTTCTTCTGGCACAGGGAGGGAACTTTTCACATGGGGATTTTAGTTTCTGCTTTCAGGAAAAACAAGGAAGGTTAGAGTGACCTTGAATCTGCTGTTTTCAAGAGTCTTTAACTCAAAATAATCGATATTTTGATTTAGCAAATATCAACAATCAATATGCCAAAGTGGTATATTTCTGAGTGGCATCTTTTGA
The DNA here is from genome assembly GCF_003255815.1 of Theropithecus gelada. Taxonomy (NCBI): domain Eukaryota; kingdom Metazoa; phylum Chordata; class Mammalia; order Primates; family Cercopithecidae; genus Theropithecus; species Theropithecus gelada. The sequence goes on from NC_037674.1 coordinate 14,416,315, forward strand.
TCTCTTATAACAGATGTATAGTTCAATGAAAGGTCTTATTTCTGCATTAAATTTTAAAACAGTAGAATAACTAAAATGAGATAATTAAATATATTAGTATAGTCCTTGTTTAAAACAATACAATTGATAGAATGTAGCTTTACGAAAATGGCAGAGACGTTAATGTTTTCTGGGAGTTAGAAAATTCTCCTGCTACTTTGACAGCCATGCCTTTGATATGTGGACCCATGAAATTCATGGACTTTTTCTGGAAAACACTCTTACATGACAGTATACATGCCACAGATATAGTCCCTGAGTTTTCTATTCCAGTACTGCATGCTTATGAATATACTATTAGTACATGACTCATATCATACAACAATGACTATACTAATGTATTTAACTTGTTTTGAGTTATTGTACTATATTAAAATGTAATACAGAAGTAATGCCTTTCATTGAATTATCAGGCATTCTTGAAGGACTAAACTGGAAGCTAATCTCCTGAGCCAGTGAGATCTCAGATTACGTGAGGACAGCTCACTTGGATAGGCTGATGTTTTAGGAATGTTATCTGTTAGTCATACAGTTGATGGGGGTTTTAGTCTAAATTTTAGAATTTGGCAAGCTCTCTACCTCAAAAACATGTAAGTTTTCTTTTCATTTTTTCTCATTTCTCCCTCCTCCTCCTCCTCCTCCTCCTCCTCCAATCATCTATCATCTGTTACTTAAACTAGGGGAGAGTTACTGTTTTTCACAAAAATGATAGTTACTTCAATAGGATTACTATATGTACAAGCAGGTACTGGTTCCAGTTTACAATATCTCCTGGTTGTTAATGTCTTGATTTAACCCACCCTATCTCATCCTTGAAATCTAGTTATTGATGAATCTTTTTTCTAGTCACCACCACACAACCAAGACGATGAGTTGAGAGCCCCAGAGCTCTGATGGAAAAGTGGCATGTAAATCTTTAAGGGTATAGCAGTTATTTCTGCAGAATTGGAATGCTGTTGCAGAAAAGAACACAATTACGCTCCTAGCTGTCTCAAGCAAAAAATCAGTGGTGAAAAAAAACTGTACGTTGACTTTGTGTGGGAGAAAATACACAAATTAGATGCTGTCGTTGGCAACGTCAATTGGCTTCACAAAAGGTCATAGAGGCAGCTGGGCATGGTGGCTTATGCCTGCAATCCCAGCACTTTGGGAAGCCGAGGCAAGTGGATTGCTGGAGGCCAAGAGTTCAAGACTAAACTGGGCAACATGGTGAAACCCTGTCTCTACTAAAATTACAAAAATTAGCCATGCATGGTGGCACATGCCTGCAATCCAAGCTACTCAGGAGGCTGAGGCAAGAGAATTGCTTGAACCCAGGAGATAGAGTTTGAGTGAGCCAAGATTGTGCCACTCCACTCCAGCCTGCCTGACAGAGCAAGACTCTGTCTCAACAACAACAAACAGATAATGGAGGCAAGGAATGAAGATTTTCAAAGAATAAAGATAAAACAAAATATATCTTCACCTTAAGACATTTTCTCAGTATCTCCTTGGATGGCAACCTAAGACTATTACCCTGGTTCCAGTTGCTGAGTAGACATGTCTTCTTAGGTAGTTTGAGTTACAGATGCCATGGTTTCTGTGGTGTGTACACTGCTGCATGCTTAATGCATATTGTGTGGACAACCTCAAGGATCTCCTTGAAAAACCTTTTAAAATGGATCAAATAGCATACATAATACTGTTATGGGATCTTTGGGGTGTGACTTTTCTGGCCAGAAACCTGTGGCTGGTGGTGCTTTGCCCAAGTTTTGCTTGGGCCCGCTGGGTTTGTTCCACCCACTCGGCCTGGCAGCCTGTGTTCAGCTCACACTACTGGCCTGGATCCCACGCCTCCAAGGGAGACTGCAAGTCAGGTGTGGAGCAGTGGGGGTGGGGGATGGGGAGGGGATGTGAGGATGTGAATGAGTGTGGGGTCTGGCCACCGCACAGTCAGACACGCCAGCTGCTACTTCAGGGAAGGCAGCTCCAGGTGCTGGCATGGTAGCTGGCTCTCTATGAGGCTGCAGCTGGACTAAGCATACCACAACCAGCTTCCACAGCTGGCACCAGGGAATGTGATGGTCCCTGGAAGCTTGGAGACACCAGGAACCACAGGACCCTAAAGAGGGAGTCACAACCCTGGCTTGGGGAGCTCCCAGGTTTGGGCGCCCCAAAGGGCTGCAGCTCTTCTCTCCTCCTCTTCACCCACAACATGGTGAGCAAGCAGCATGGCTCAACCCTGTTTGTGTTACAGATCTTTTAGCCTTGCCATTTGGTGGGTCCTGAGTTCTTGTCCTGTGACCAGGAAGAATGAGGTGCACAGATAAGTGAAGGGTGAACCAGAGGAAGAGGAGCCTTACTGAGCGATAGAAAGGCTCATTCTCCCACAGGGCTCCTTTTCACCACTGGGGTGTCCCAATAAGTGTTCAACTCCTAGCAGAGAGCATAGCTCCTCTCTGCAGCTGGTCATCCCATCTTCTGTGCAGCACTCAGCAGAGAGGAGGCCCTAGAGTGGGTACCTCCTCTCTGCAGCTGGTCCTCCCGAGGTCATCTCAGCTCTGGCTGAGCCTGGATTTTATGGGCTTTTGTGGGCCTAAGAGGGGAGGAAGTGCATGCTGATTGGCCCATGGGTGGCCATGAGCAGGTCCAGAAAAGGCACCACAAGTTCCCACTCCAGTCTGCATGACTGGCAGCCCAGCCCCCAGCCTTCAGACCCTCCCTGGCCTGAAGCCGAGGTCTCACTGGGAATCCACCCACTTTTGCCCAGGAACCTGTCTGCCTCCTGCTGCCCTTCATGGCCCCCAAGCTGTGGGTGCAAAGGGGTGCCTGAAGGCCAGTGCCAAGCTGCCCTCAGGTGCCCCTGGCTTCCCTCCCATGCTCCTCAGTGCCCAAAGTCTGGAGGGGGCTAAGGCGGCAGGAGACTGACATGTCAGCACTGCCTTGAGCATGTGCACACCCAGCTAGGCTGTGACAGTGCCCTGGCTCAGCCTTGACTTTGCTCTGAGATCAGAGCAGGTGCTGACAGCAGGGAGAAGCCAGGCAGTGGGAGCAGGCACTTCCGAGCCTGCAAGGGCAGGGGGTGCCTTCCCAAGCCCCTAAGAGTGTAGAGATGCCTGAATCTACCTGCCCTGTGGAGCAGGAGGTCCCTGGGTCTGCAGCAGTGGTTTGGGTGGCTACAGCTGCACCTAGGAGGGTAGGGCTCCCTCCTGCTCCTGGCCCAGAGAGCACAGGGATGCCGGAGTCTGCAGCTATGGCTTGAGCAGCTGGAGTGGCACCTGGGGAACTCCCACCCCAACTCAGAAAGGGCAGAGCATGTAGCCCAGCTGTGCCTCTCTGTTGCAGCCAGCGCCTCCCTGTTGCAGCCAGCATGATGGCAGCAGCCACTCCAGATGACCCCCCATTGACATCAATACAGAATCATATCTGTTCCCATGATATACACTGGGTATGGAAAAGGTGGATGCAGAGAAATTCATGAAGTATTCCAAGTGTACACAAATTATTGGTTTGTCACATTATCTTGGTCAAGCCACGTGTATTAATACAACGACAATAATAATAATATTATAGATAAAAGGAATTGAGCAGTCATGATGTGCCAGGCAGAATGCTAACTGCTTTACATTTAATCCTTACAACAACCACAGAGGCAGGTACTTATTATTATGTGAATTTTACAAATAGGGACATTGAGGCTTGGAGAGAACTTAGTAATATGGTCCCTCAATATTAAGGGATGCAGCAAGTTGAACCCAGCACTGGTGGACTCCCAAGATCAGGGTCTTAGCCATCGGACTCTACAGCATTTATGCAACAGCAGGTACTGGACAGTTTGCCAGGGTGTTTAAAATGGGTTTTAGAATGAAAAATATCACCAAAGAGCACAACATACGCCAGGCAATTAAAAATAGCTCCTCTGAGCTCTCTTCCCTTATATGACTGTCTTCCCCGCATCGATGAGGGTAAGATCGATTATGATTATGAAGAACCATTCCAGGGGAAGAATTGGTAAAGTCCACATCACACAGTTTCAATGATCTCATTTCTTGCGTTGTAACTATCACTCCCCTTCATTCCTGACATTGGGTCTGTATAGTTTAGATGTTTACGTGTTTCCTCATCTGAGTTGCTGCCACTCATACTTGTGACCCCCAGCAAATTGTAAAACTACCAATATGATGAAGATCAATGGTTCAGTCTCCTTTAAATGGGAGCACGTTGATTTTCTCATGAAAGTGTATGTACTAATAGTAATACAAATAGAATATCTCCTAGACTGAGATAAACACTTAGGAGACAAGATTATAGTCTAAATTGGTTTTATACTTACCATCTATTTGTTTAATGGGAATTATTAATAATATTTCCTCATTTAATGAGAAATATGGAACTAATTCAAATGAATTGCTCAATTTATGAATGGAGTCTCAGGACTTTAGTCATAGGGGTATTGCTTACCATGTTCATTAACTATAACAGAATTCCTTTAAGTGCATGAGCCCAGGAATTTTTCTTACAGGATCAACTGGCATTACTTCTGCTATGTCCTCTGAAGACTCAGCAGAGCCATAAAGTAATGAGCTCTTCAAGAAGATGAAAAGTGTACTTGGTCTCTATATCCTTGAATGCATGAATTCATATGCAATTGAATTAATAACTAAATAATGAGTGAATAAAAGAGCAGGAAGCAATGATTCTTCTCTAACCACTGCTAATAAGGAGTCACCTGGCATTTCTTCCCCTGTGGATATTAACTATCTCAATTCTAATTTAATAGGTCTGGGCTGCAGAACTATATATTTGAAATCTCCCTAAGTGTTCTGAATTATAGGAGGGCAGAGAACAACTGCATTAATATAACCTAGAAATAAAAATGCCACTACTGCTGGTTAAAAATACAATACTATTAATTTGTTCATCTATTTTATATTTATGTAAATATATAACTTATAATTTATATACATACATATATAGTATATATTTTGTTTGCATTTCAACCTTATTCTAAAAGGAATATAAAATAAGTAACAGAATGTCACATATAATGCCGATTTAAAAAGTAACTGATTAAAAAGCAAAAGAAATACACAGGTAAAATGAATATCAGTCAGGACTAAGGTTGAAAGATCATGCTGGCTTGGAGGAGTGGAATATAATATAAATCAGACAAACCACGGATCAGAGTTAGTGTTTGTGCATACTTTGAGTTTTCAGCACTGCCTTTTGCAGCTATGCAAGGTAAGGTGAGCTCAGAGTGGATTTTCTTTGTTTACAGTTTGTTACTGCTTTTCTTTTCCCTCGCCTGTGTTCTTTGAACCAGCAATACTTCTATAAAGGAGAAAATATTTTTATTATTTGTGATTCTTTCCAGAAAGTTCTCCCTTGCCCAGCTGATTCATCTCATTAATATCTTTGCTTAAAAAAAAAGTAAACTCTACAGCAGTCATTTCAGAGTAAAGCTGAGAATGATTCAAGATATTTCTGGTGATACGAAATGGTTTTAACTGTCCGGAGATGTTAATCAGAAAGGGAACAATAATCCCCAAAGAAGACGGATTCACCTGGGCACCCTGAGGCTCCTGAAAGTGAAGCTATTCTTACAGCTCAAAGAATGGGGTGTTGTGCGAATGAATGAGAGTAGAGAGGGCTGGGGAGGTTTAGGGAGAAGCAGAGAGCAGAGAATGCAAAGCCTTTTCAAATCTGAATATCCAGACTGAAGGAATCAAAGTGTGGGTCACTGGTTCAGCTTTTGTGCACGACCTTGAACAGGCCAACCCGGATTCAGGATGAAATGGGACACTCGTGGGTCTCTCCATGCCAGATTTTCTTTTCACTGTTCCCACTCAGCTGCCCTGGAGGCACCAGACAGCTGCCATTTCCAAACACACCCCCGATCCACTGCCTACTTTGACAGCAGGATGTGGAAAGTGAGAAATCTCTCTGGGCTCCTATTCACTTTAAACTGGTCAAACCAGTAAATGGAAGGTGAGTTTGCTACCCTCTATCCCTCCCTGTGATTGAGTGGTTTAACAGAAAACAAATCCTACTGACTCACAAATATGCCAAGCATGAGGCAGGCCAGCACCTTAGCCCAATTCTGCAGGACAGCCTATAGAAAGCAATAACGAAGACTCCAATGCCCTGAACTTTGGGTCTACGGCCCAGTCGGTACCATGAGGGCAAATGGTAGATGAGATTCCTGCTCTCAACATGTAACCACTGTAAAACTGCTAAGGGTTTCTTCAACTTTTAAGGCCCCCAGGACACTGAAAGTTCTAAAAATACTACCCTGTGGAAGTATTGGAAAAGAATTTTTTTTTTTTTTACTTAAAAAAAAAAGTCAAGAAAATTAGCAAAATGTCAAACACCCAGAGAGGTCAATAAACTTCAAAACAATGAGAATGTGCAGTGTTCATATTAGGTTTCAGAGGGATTTACCTATGTCCTAGGAAGCAGTGTGGGAAACAGACAAGCACTAGACTTGAAATTCATAGTTCGGCTTAGCTATCCACTGGTTCTGATCATGGGCAAGTCATTTTACTACTAACATTCAATTTTCTCTTCTTTAAGGTAGGGATAGAGTAATCATGAGCATTAAATGTGAAAATGTAGCCTACAATGCTCAGCAAATTTCTGGGCACTCAGCTGTTGTTCAGTTCAAATGAATCTGAAATAGATGATAATTGGGTTAGAAAGAACCTAATGGCTACTTGGTGCTCACTTCAAGTAATGCCATAAGTCATGGCATAAACCTAGTCTGTTTTTTCAAAACTATAGGCTGCCTTCACAACTCCAGCTCCTTTAGAGGAAGGGAGCAGTCATGGGTTTGATAACGAATTTACGTCTAACAATAGAAGGGATGGGATGTGGGCTGGTTGATTCTGAAACTCAGGGCTCTTTACTGCAACATGTCTTCTGCTCTGTGTACCAATCATCTGATGCTTAAACGCACTAAGTCCTATCAAGAATGGTTAGCAATGAGACACTTTAGCACGCCTAAGCAGTTAGGGCTGCTATGATTCACCCTAGTGAGACAATGACTTTCTAGTTGCACAATTAAGCAGTAAAACATTAGTGTAGCAAGCACAGGGTTCAGTGTGAAGCACAGTTGAGTCTAATGATGTAAACTTGGTAAAATTGCTTAACTTTACTAAGACTTTTTCATCTTAAGGTGAAAATAATAATAGAACCTACTTGTTAGGGTAATAGTAATGATTAAGGAAGATAATAAATATTAGTTTCTTGGCACTGTGCCTGACACATTGTGATTAGTCAAATAACTTTGACAATAATTAACATTATGGAGATTAAAAGATGTGTCATTAGAAGTAACATTAGGTGTGAGTGCAACTAGCAAAAATATGTATTAAATTTTTTCTAAATTGGCTGCAATGATGTCTTTGAACAGCGACAGTTGATTACATATCACCTAAAATTCAGTATTATTATAAATAAGTGCTGTAATTTTGTCAAACTTTCAAAATTAGCCCAAGATGAGACCAGACTCCAGGTATTTCTATATTCTTGAATTTTGCTTTAACTTGAGAACTCATTCATATTTTTATGCCAGAAAATGGACAGGAATCTTCTCCCCATGAATAAATCAAAGGATTTAGTAATAGGAAAGAAGTAAAGAAACAACACAAAACAACTGAAAAAAAATATTTGTTTTAGATTCAGGAAGAACATGTGCAGGTTTGTTACCCAGCTACATTAGGTGATACTGAGGTTTGGGGTATGAATGGTCACCCAGGTATTGAGCATGGTACCCAACAGTTTTCCAACCCTTGCCTGACTCTCTCCCTCCCTCCCCTTCTAGTATCCAGTGTCTATTGTTGCCATCTTTGTGTCCACAAGTACCCAATGTTAAATTCCCATGTATAAGTGAGAATATGCACCATTTAGTTTTCTGTTCTTGCATTAATTCACTTAGGATAATGGCCTCCAGGTGCATCCATGTTGCTGCAAAGGACGTGATTTCATTATTTTAATGGCTGTGTAGTATTCCATGGTGTATATGTGCCATATTTTCTTATCCAGTCCAGCACTGCTGGGAATCTAGGTTGATTCCATGTCTTTGCTATGGTGAATTAGTGCTATGATGTACATACAAGTGCATGTGTCTTTTTGGTAAAATGATTAGTGATATTGAGCATTTTTTCATATGTTTGTTGGTGGCTTGAATATCTTTTGAAAAGTGTCTGTTCATGTCTTTTGCACATTTTTAATAAGGTTATTTGCTTTTTGCTTTTCCAATTGTTCAAGTTCCTTGTAGATTCTGGATATTAGATCTTTGCTGGATGCATTCTTTGCAAATATTTTCTCCTATTCTGTAGGTTGTCTGTTTATTCTGTAGATAGTTTCTTTTGCTATGCAGAGGTTCTTTAGTTTAATTAGGTCCAAATTTGTCAATTTTTGTTTTTGTTGCAATTGCTTTTGAGGACTTAGTTATAAATTATTTCCCAAGGCCAATATCCAGAATGGTGTTTCCTAGGTTTTCTTCTAGGATTCTCATAGATTGAGGTCTTACATTTAAATATTTAATCAATCTTTATTTAATTTTTATATATGATGCAAGGTAGGGATCCAGTTTCATTCTTCTGCACATGGCTAGCCAGCTATCCCAGCACCATTTATTGAACAGGAAATCCTTCCCCAATTGTTTGTTTTTGTTGACTTTGTCCAAGATTAGGTGGCTATAGAGGTGTGCAACTTTATTTCTGGGTTCTCTATTCTGTTCCATTGGTCTATGTGTCTGTTTTTGTTTGTTTGTTTGTTTGTTTACCAGTACCATGCTATTTTGCTTAATGTAATCTTATAGTTAGTTTGAGGTCAGGTAATGTGATGCCTCCATCATTGTTCTTTTTACTTAGGGTTGCTTTGCCTACTCAGACTCTTTATGAAACAACTGAATTGGATTATAATCATCAACAGGTAGAGGCTGTAACAATTTTATATTCTGTTATTTGATGATATCAGTAGAAGTCAAAACAGTATTAGCTGTTAGGTGCATGACTGGGTAACAGCAATCACCTAGTACACGGGCACTTGTGACAATAGTACACTAATCTTGGTGTTATACTCATGGTATTTTGAAGACTACAATAGGGAAAAAATGGGTTACTCCTCAAAAGTGGCAACATCATTGATATTATAAGAGGAAACTGTCTAGTAATGGGTTAGCAAAGTAAAGTCAAAGAGTGGCTTGTTTTTCTGATTACCAACATAAAGTGCTGGAGAGGGGTCTTGCTGTAAAATTTCTTCTATAACTGTCCAGAAGCACCAGTTCACAAAGCCTTTAGTGACAGAGTGAGTCAGGCCAGTCTTCACAACAAAGCCATTCTAGTGAGGAGGTTTCTGGGGCTCTTTGTGAAGAACCTAAGGGCTGCTGGAGATTTAAACACAACTTAGCATTATGGCATTCACTAAAGGTTCTCCCATTGTGCAAAGAATCCTAAGAAATCCTGTCTTTAAAATATTTGTCCTTCAAAGTGGGGAAAAGGCAAGCCAAGAAGGATTTAGACAATGTTTATCACATCAGAGAAGCTGACAACGGGGTAGTCTGACAAATGCTGTTACCTATTCTACTTTCCCTCTCTTAACACATGTGGAAAGAACATATTACTATATTTAACAAAGCTGGCCATCTTGCCTTCTGACTAGTAACCGTGGAATAGCCACAGCCTGACAGCTAATGATAACAAAATGTTCCACTGTGTTCTTTTCCTCTGTCAAAAAGAATGGTCCAAGACATGGCTATGCAGTATTTCCCTGTCCTTCACTCACTCCCAAGGTGTCCATCCAGCTCTGGTGAGTCTCTCCCACCTTGTAGGCATTCCATCAGATTTTGGCAAGGGGAGTGGTAACTGTGGTATTACTACAGCTTGGGGTAACTCCCTAGATGAAGAAACCTATGTTAAGACCAAATTTTACTCAAATAATCTATCCGAATCCCCTCATCATTAGGAAGGATAGACAATTATTAGCTTAAGTATGATCATATATTGTCATGGGAGCTTCCTTTTTTATGAAAATGCTGACAAATGGTAGGCTTCTGCTAGAATATTCATCCAGTACACAGGTACTCATGAATTTAAAGTGCAGCATCTCTTCCTGATGGGATGTCCTGGCTGTAGTAAACTAAGGAAAACTCAGATATTACATTTGACAGTAAAAGAATATACAGAACTCTAGTTAATTAGAGTTCTGTGAATAGTAACTCCCTGTTTAGAGAGGCAGTTACGAGGCTGTGAATAGTAACTCTCTGTTTAGAGACATTCTTTAGCTATGACCTATATAGGAATAAAATATACATGTTTTCACTCTAATTTTTTTATGCACAGAACAGTGATTTATGTAGGAAAAAGAAAAGACTCAGATAGTTGGTTTTCCTCCTGGGGATATGTTTCTCAATGGTAGGAACCAAGGACAAAGTCTTGCCCAGGTCCAGAAAGTGCACAGCTGCTGGCAATCTTACAGATTAGTCAGAGACCAGGATGCCTGGGAAGGTGCCATTGATGGTGAGCAAAGGAGAAATGGGCATGAAGAGAGTGATGTGCGTTTGGAATCACCACTGGAGGAAATTAAGAGAAATGAGGGATCCTGCGACCTGGTGAAGACACATTTCCACACCTTGTGTTTCTTCCCAGGAACCTCTCCAGTTATTTCTTTCTTATTTACAAATTGCATAAGACCATGGAAATCTTGTCCCACTCCTTACCTTCTGGAAAAAGAGGCAAGAGCATGTTTTAGAAGGAATCTTCTTCCTTACAGTTGGAAGGATGAAGATGGTGGGACAGTGGAGAAGAGCCATATCTGTGTTTCTACTGGTTATCACAACAGGACCAAGAATTAGCCTGGTATATATACATACATATATATGTATATAACATATGTATATGTATACACTTATATATACATATATGCATATATAAATATGCCATTATATATGTATATGTGTGTATATATACAAATATGCAGGTATATATGTGTATATATACACACACATTTTATATGTGTATATATGTGTGTATATATACAAACACACACCTATACATACATTATATATATATCTTCCACTACTTATTTCCTCTCATTATTTAAGTTACCAAAAACTATTGTTTCCCTTTCAAATTCACCTTCTCTTTTCCATCTCCAATAACATTTCCTTATTTCATCTGCACATCATATCTCCCTTGCATTACTAAAATACTCCCCTAATTGGATTCTCTTTTGTGTCTCACCATTATAGCTTATCTTTCACACAGCTATCAAAACTGACTTTCTAAAACAAAACCTATTCATGCCACTTCTTTACTTAAAAAGTGTTTCCCTGTTATTCTGGGGCTTCTGATTTTTGTCTAGGGTGTAGCCTTGGAAATTATGCTAAAATTCATAAACCTACAGTTAATTCTGATGCATAGCTCCACTGAGAACCACTGTATTAAAACTGTCTACGTAGATAGTCGAAGAATAGGCAGACATTTCTCTGATAACGTGCTCAAAATTCTTATCAGGGAGAAACCAAGAAAATGGAACTATTTGTTGTCCTAGTGTATGTCACATGATTATAAAAATGCCAAATTAAATAAATTCACCATGAATAACAGAAGCAGTGGTATTCTCTACCTTTTATCTCTCAGTTTTGTATAAAAATAGAGACCAGTGCTATGAAAGATTCCCCAGCACCACTGAAATCCAGGCTGACATTGTATCCAAATAGAACCGACTCTCCTGTAGCAATTACATACCCTGCCTGCCAACCAGGTCTGCCAGGTCACTAGAAATCTTACCAGAACTCTTCCTTCATTATTTGCTAAGAATATTGAGGATGGGGGAAACAGAAAGAATGAGGGAAGGCAAAATGACCGTCTCAGGCAAGTCAGCTCTAGGAAGATTTGCTAAGTAGGAAAAACTTGTCATTATGCCCCTAATTTAAAAATTTTTAAATTTAGAAATATTCAAATATATACAAGAGCAAAGAAATTTAAACATGTAACCATATCCACCTTCAAAATTACAACATCTGCAATCTTGTTTCATCAATATTCCCCGCCACACACACTCTTTTCTCCATATACACTGGATTATTTTGTAGCAAATCTAAGACATGGTTTTATTCATATATACATATTATACTATGAACTTGTAAAAGCCAACAACCGTTAAAACAGAATAATAGACTTCTTGCATTTTATTACTTCTCTATTGTTCCTGTAACAAATTACCAAAAACTTACTGGCGTAAAGCAACAAAAATTTATCATTTTATAGTTCAGGAGGTCAGAAGTTGGAAATGAGTCATAAGGATCAAGATGTTATCTGTTCTGGTTCCTTTTCAAGGCTCCACAGGGGAGAATAAATTTCTTCCCTCTTCCTGCAAATGGCATTCCTTGAATGCTAGCTGTATCACTCACCCTCTGCTTCTGTGGCTATATGGTCTTTTATTCATTGACCTTGTTGGCTCCCTTTTCTAAGAACCCTTGTGATATGGGTTGGCTCTCTGTACCCACCCAAATCTCATCTCAAATTGCAATCCCCACCTGTGGGAGGAGGGGTCTGATGGGAGGTGACTTCCTGCTTGCTGTTCTTATGATAGTGACTGAGTTCTCATGAAATCTGGTTGTTTAAAAGTGAGTGGCACCTCCCCCTTTGCGCTCACGTGCTTGCTCTCTCTCTCTCTCCTGCTACCATGTAAGACATGCCGTGTGATATGGTTTGGCTCTGTGTCCCCACCCAAATCTCATCTTAAATTGGAATCCTCATAATCGTCACATGTAAAGGGAGGAACCCAGTGGGAGGTGATTGGATCATGAGGGCGGTAATATCTGCTTCGTGATAGCGAATGAGTTCTCACGAGATCTGATGCTTTTATAAGCGGCTCTTTCCTCTTCGCTCTTCACTCTTCTCTCTCCTACCACCTTGTAAAGGTGCCTGCTTCCCCTTCCGCCATGATTGTAAGCTTACTGAGGCCTTCCCAGCCCTGTGGAATTGTGAATCAATTAAACCTCTTTGCTTTCTAAATTACCCAGTCTCAGGTATTTCTTTATAGCAGTGTGAGAACAGATTAATACACTTTGCCTACCCTTTGACTTCCACCATGATTGTAAGTATCCAGAGGCCTCCTTAGCCATGTGGAACTGTGAGTCAATTAAACTTCTTTTCTTTATAAATTACCCAGTCTCACGTAGTTTTTTATGTCAGTGTGAAAATGGGCTAATACACCTTGTGATTACATGTAGGACCTACCTGGATAAGCCAGAGTAATCCTTAACTTAATTATATCTGCCAAATTCCTTTTACCCATATAAGGTAATACATTTACAGGTACCAAAGACTAGGACATGGGTATCCTTGAGAGAAGGAGGCATTATTCAGCCTGCCACAAACTTAACTGTAACAATAGTTTCTAAGTGTCATTAAACATCTAGTCAGAGTTCAGATTCCGCTGATCATCTTATAGTTTCTTTGGTTTGGTTTTGTTTTCCCTCAATCAAAACCATTCTCTCTGAGAAAGTTCTATCACGTCCTGGCATCCATTATGCTGTCACATAAATTAGTTTAAGGAATCAGGTGCCATACTATAATATAATTCTGACTTAGGCTTTGTTCTGCCGAGAAGCACCATTCATAGAATCCTAATGGTGCCAGTCATTTCAATTGTGTCACCAAGTTGACACTGTTACTGACTAGTTTGGTCTAAATTTGCAGCTGTAACTGTTCTAGAAGGACTTATCCATTGATTTTATAGGTTCAGCCTAAGTTTTAGGAATTGTCTCAGGATAACTCATGTGCTGTATCTGCAGAGAATCAATGAGTGGGCCCACATTCATGAGAAATTCAGGCCACAATGGAATACATGAAGCAGACATTCCTTAATCTCCTTTCTCCTAAAAGTATGTGTTGTTCCTCTGATCCATTCCCTTCCATTTCTCTTCCTTCCTTTACCTCCTAAAAGAAAAAGGAGATTAAGTAAGATAACAGGAGGAAATAATCCTTGGTCAATGCTGACCTCCCTGTCTCTCTAAGTTCTCATGATCAGAGAGCTGAACTCAAGGAAGGGATAGAATAGATGACAACTGTGTAAGACAAAAAAAAAAAAAGTGTTCACAGCCATGTGGGAGCAGGATGAGAAGACCAGGACTACAACTACTTCCATTCTGCTGATTTAAGAAAAGGAAAAATTAAGGATAGGAATCTGATTTGAAAAGACAAGCAGAATTTTGACAGCCCTGTAATGTACTGGAAAGAATTAATTATGTGTACTGGATCTGACTGCAAACTCTACCACTAACCAGCTATGTGATTTGGGGCAAATCTTTAAATGTTCTAGATAGCTGATCATCTTTAAAATGCAGATGTGGGCCGGGGGCGGTGGCTCACACCTGTAATCCCAGCACTTTGGGAGGCCAACGTGGGTGGATCACTGAGGTGAAGAGTTTGAGACCAGCCTGGCCAACATTGCAAAACCCCATCTCTATTTAAAAAAATACAAAAATTAGTTAGGCATGGTGGCACATGGCTGTAGTTCCAGCTACTCTGGAGGCTGAGGCAGGAGAATTGCTTGAACCCAGGAGGTGGAGGTTGCAGTGATATGAGATCATGCCATTGCACTCCAGCCTGGGTGACAGAGCAAGATTCCATCTCAAACAAACAAACAAAATGCAGATGTGGACTAGATAGTCTCTAAAGCTCCATTCCACTGATTTTTTTTCCAGTGCTTGTCATTTCTAATGTGAAATACAACATAAAATGTATATTCATCCCTTGATCTCATATATTTCCTAGAAATTTTTTAATTTTATTTTTTAACTTCTATTTTAGGCTTGGGGGTATATGTGAAGGTTTGTTACATAGCTAAACACATGCCATGGGGGTTTGTTGTGCACATGATTTCATCACCCAGGCACTGTGCCCAGTACCCAGTAGTTATTTTTTTCTGCTCCTCTCCCTTCTCCCACCTTCCACCCTCAAGTAGACCCCAGTGTCTGTTGTTCCCTTCTTTACATTTATGAGTCTTATTATTTAGCTCCCATTTATAAGTGAGAACATGCATTATTCGGCTTTCTGTTCCTGTGTTAGTTTGCTAAGGATAATGGCCTCCAGCTCCATCCATGTTCCTGCAAAAAACATGATCTCATTTTTTATGGCAGCATAGTATTCCATAGTTCATATGTACCACATTTTCTTCATCCAATCTGTCATTGATGGGCATTTAGGTTGATTCCATGCCTTTGCTATTGTGAATAGTGCTGCAATGAATATTCACATGCATGTGTCTTTATAGTAGAATGACTTATATTCATCTGGGATTAATGGGATTACTGGGTTGAATGGTAATTCTGTTTTTAGCTTTTTAAGGAATTGCCATACCACAAAGATGGAACTAATTTACACTCCCACCAGCAGTGTATAAGTGTTCCTTTTCTCCTCAACTTTGCCAGCATCTGTTATTTTTTGACTTTTTAATAATCGTTCCGACTGGTGTGAGATAGTATCTCATTGTGGTTTTGATTTGTTTTTCTCTAATGATTAGTGATATTGAGGCTTATTAAATATGCTTGTTGGCTGCATTGTATATCTTCTTTTGAGAAGTATCTGTTCATGTTATTTGACCACTTTTTAGTGGGGTTGTTTGTTTTTCTCTTTTAAAATTAAGTTCCTTGTAGATTCTGGATATTAGACCTTTGTCAGATGTATAGTTTGCAAATATTTTCTTCCATTCTGTAGGTTGTCTGTTTACTCTTTTGATAATTTCTTTTGCTGTACAGAAGCTCTTAAGTTTAATTAGATCCCACTTGTCGACTTTTGCTTTTGTTATGATTGCTTTTGGTGTTTCTGTCATGAAATCTTGCCTGTTCCTGTGTCCAGGATGGTATTGCCTAGGTTGTCTTCCAGGGGGTTTGGGTCTTACATTGAAGTCTTTAATCCATCTTGATTTTTGTGCATAGTGTAAGGAAGAGGTCTAGCTGCAATCTTTCGTATATGGCTAGCCAGTTATCCCAACACCAAATATTGAATAGGGAGTCTTTTCCAAGTCACTGATTAAATTATATGACTTTGTATAGGACTTCAACAAGGTAGTTGACTCTAGCAAACATACAGCCTTCCCCAAAAAGATCTACCTCAAAAGCAGGCTGGGAATCACACCAAAATATCTTAAGGGAAGTGTGTTGTTCTTCTGACCCTTTCCCACCCCTTTCTCTTCCTTCCTTTACCTCAGATGCTTTGAGCACAACTAGTACATCATTGGTATAAACTAGGGCTGCAAAGACATTGTCAATACACTCATATCAAAAACACAAATTACCAGTACTTGAGAAAATGGAGTATGATGACCCAATAAGAACTCATTCACATTCTCGTATTTGGTGACTGTGAATTTGTTTAAATGAGAGAAGAATAGAAATGGGAACACTCTGTTTAAGGCAAAGTCTGCCTTTTATGATCACAGAGAAACATTAAAAATAGAAATGTTTGCATTCCTGTCAATCAATTCAACAAAGTAGATTGGCATCATATGAACAAAGTGAAGGGTTGATTGGTATTAGTGGTACTCACTTGGGTAATGCAGGTACAATGCAACAAGAGCTCAGGCAGATAGTCTATCACAAGTAAACTTCACTGACAGCATCTAAACAATGGGTAGATAGGTTATTAGGTAGGGGGATCAGTAGGAAAGTCAAACTCAACATAATTATTTTAAAATAATCATTCGGGGCTGATATAAATAGCCTCTCTGCTTTTCATGGTATAGTACGTGCATTGTGCTCTACATGAAATGAGATCAGATGGTTATTGAAAACACGCGAATCCCTCACAATGTGGTTAGAGTAACATATGGTTTCAATAACTAAGTAGTATTTAACATACAGTGACTTTATTATTAAATGTGGTATGATTATTTAATTTAAATGTCAAATATTGAAACCAGCCCGGTTAAAGATTAACAGCTAATATGTACTTCATGTTAAATATTCAATGAATGCTTTTTAATGTGAAGTCACGAATTAACTATTTCAGTCCTGGAGCTTTTCTTCCAATTTACCTTACTGTCTTACAATCCCTATGTGTTAAAAACCTTAAAATCACCAATCCTTAGTATTCCAATATCCTTACAGAGCTTTCAATTTGTGCCGTCTTGCTTGCCTATATGAGGAAAAGGAGGAGGCCAAGAAGAGTGAGACAACTTATTAGAGATTTCGTTCACAGTTTTCTACTTTCCAATTTAGCACTTTTTATGACACCATATTGCTTTTCTTATGGAAGGATTATATGAGGATCAGTGGCCTAACATTTCTGAACTAGATTTCTATATGAGGGCAGAGACTATATTTTATTGATGCCTATCCCCAAGACTATAACAGGGCCAGTACAGATAAATTGTTCCTTCTTTATCTATATACTCCCCTTTACCCCTCCCTGCCAATATTTCCTCATGGTGGATTCAGCAGCTCTTTGCCAACTCAGTGCCCAGGATATGAATTCCATTCTGTGGCTTTAATGCAAAAGAAGAAAATTCTTACATTCAGCCCTCATGTTATCTGCAGGAAGAATGGAACTTAATCCAACTGTCTTGCAGAAGAAGAATGATGGTTAAGTCTTGAAAAGTTCAAGTGAGAAGCAAAATCATGGCAGGAGGAGCCATGAGTTGTCAACTGATAGCAAGTCAGGATCAAGCAGGGAAGGTTTTATGTATCTAGGTATGACTGATTTCTGTGAATCAGACCAAGGGTGGAGGGGCCCACTAAAACTTGAAGTGAACCAGATATCTGAAGAATCTGGTAAGTGTTCCATAAATATGAGTCCCCCCAACTTTCCTCTCTCACTCTTAACCCTCTTTGCTAAATTGGCTGTAGGAATGAGGTTGGCTCAAGCATTTTTGGATTGAGTAACCAGAATGGTGACATATCAATGGTTCATCGAGTCATATGAAGAATATACAAAATAACTGGCTGATTTTTGCCTGGAGAAAAGAATAGATAATTGGTCAAGTATGTGTGTGCGTGTGTGTGTGTGTGTGTGTGTGTGTGTGTGTGTGTGTATGCAGGGGCAAGAAGTGGAAAGGCGGTAGAAGCGTTGACAGGAAGTGGGGCTTGCTATGTGAAAACTGTCTTTACGTATTTTCTGTTATGTGGAACTAGAAACAGGGTATTTCTGTGTAGCTCCAAGTAGATGAATTAGTCCCAACAATAAGAAATACAGGGAAGCTGATTTCTGCTGATGTTAAGAAACATTTTTTCAGCAACCAGAGTTGCCCAATGGTAGAATGATGGAACCAGCCAAAGTCATGAGCTCCTGGTCTTTGAGAATGTTTGAACAAAATGAGACTGAATGGCACTGGGAAGCCCTTCAGGGAAGCAAACTCCAAAGTCTCTTCTGTTTAACTCAGCATTCTGTAGAACTGCCATAAGAGACTTAAATTCATTTTTCATGAAGTAATTTTTCATTGCAAATTCCTCAGATATAATTCTCTTTGGCAAAGAGAGGTAAAGCACGGAAGTGCTTAAGAGAGACAGAAAAAAGAAAAAGAAGGAAATCCTGAGAGTGACTGGCCCAGAACAAGCAGGTAGAGGGTAGACCTTAGTTACTACAGTGGATGAACATGTCACAGTTCTTATGTTGATATGAGAGAACAAGGAAGAGCTAGGACAAAGTGCATTCAATCGGGGCATAAATTGAATTGAAGGTAGGAATGTCAGTTGAGGTATGCTTGCACCTTGGAGATCTTATTAAACTTGAACCAAACTGCAGCTGCCCACAGCTCTTCTGCTGATCTCTGAGCCTTGGCTCGTTCCTCATGCTTCTTTCCGCTCCATGCATAAACATATCTGTATGCATCATTTCAGGCATGAAGATTAGACTCTTCTCTGGTTTTCACCAAAAATCCACCTTACCTAACCTTTCATGAGTTTAATAACTTTACTAAAGACTTCAGTTCTCTGGGCATATTACAATAGACCTGTCACCAATGGTGGGCTGCAAACGGGAGCCAGAAAATAAGAGCCTCATATCTATAGTGTTTGGAGATTCAAGACTCATCTCCAGAATTCTCTTTGTAGCTCTAGCATAACTGTGAGAAATTATGGGTGGGTGATGATTGAGTGTCTCAGTCCACCCTATCTCTAAGAATATTGACACCTAATTTCACTATGAGGACAAGATTTGTACTTTGAATATATAGAGAAGTAAGGTCTGTATGCTCAAAGTTGCATATCATATTGTAAAGAAAAGCTGAGAAAAATAGGAATATGAATAAAAATGACAGTTTATTCTTACTGTGTATTTACTATGTTATAGGGAGTGTTCCCCATGTTTACATGCACTAGTCTGGCTCCAAAGCCAAACACCTCACTACCACATGACCTGTGACCATGAAGAACACTTTCAAGTAGTTGACAGGTTGACTTATAAAACGGCAGTCAGGCTTGATCTGATCCCTGCTGATCTTTTCTGGATACATCTTGTGAGCTTCAGGTAAACGACTTTTGCTACTCCATGAAGATTTTTCTAACAGAGCAGTATGAAGGTGGAATAGATGACTGAATGCCAGAGTGAGGTCTCCATCTCAGTACTAGGAGTGTTGGGAAGAGCAACGATTACTTTGTCAAACCAGGCCACACTTCTACACTATTGGCAATGATCCTAAGACTACCATGGGAATCATGGAATTTTCACTTATTCCAGAAAATTTAGGAGATGTTTCTTATAAGATTGTCAGAAAATAAACTATAGGTTGGAGACTTTTAATACATCTCTTCTCCGTATTTGTGGTTATATATGCCATCCAATTTAGTCAGAAGGTCCCTACTTTCTTCTACCAGTTGCAACCTATGTGGTAACTGCTAAAGATCTTGGTTCAAATGCAAAACCTCAGACTGACAAGTCTCATTGATGAGGAGGTATGTTTCCTCTACATTGGATGTCAATGTAATTTTATTTCTAGTATGCTATGATAGCAGGAGGCAGTTAAATAAAAAACAGACCTGCTGCCTCCTCATCAAGGAAGCATCTCATGCTGAGAGTAAAGGCCCCTTCACGTCTGCTACCTTTATATACATCTTCTCCTGGGCTTATGGCTCAAGATCAAATCTCTAAATTTGGTAAAATGGAGAATTTTCTTGACTGGCCAGTATCTAACTATTCCATGTCAAGCAGTGATTTCAAGCTCAAGGCATTCTGTGTCTATTGTCCGCACATCCCCCACCACCATCCCCAAGCATAAGAAAGAATTACTCAATACCTCCCCTTCCTTCGGCACATAAAGCACATCATTTCTTATCCTCTTACCACAAAAGAAAAATAAATGCTATTCCTACCACCAAGACTGTCTTACAGTGGATCATTTAAACAGCACATGCCCTAATCTCTTTCCAGTTTACATCAGCTGCCTGCTCTGATTTCTAAGACCATAAACTCTTAAGATGGAGCTGAGGTGATTACTAGTTTTTAAGGGTCAGATTCACATATAATTTCCTTGTAGGAATAACTTAAATTACAAACTACAAACAATCAACATGCCATCCCAAATCCAAACTAAAGATCCAGAAGGCAATATTGCCCACAAGGCTCGCTGTGCCCACTTCACGTGGCCACACATGCTACCAATTAAAGAAATGGTACCATGAAAAAAAGTGTCTTGGTGAAGGATTTTGTCTACTCCTGTCATGAGGCTCCACTATTTTGGTCAATTTTGAGTCACACAAGTTTTAATGCCTTGGAAAACTGTTTTGTAACAAGAAAACCAAGAATAGAATTCTGAGATTGATCCAAAAATTAATATTTCAGAAATAGTTGAAGAAATTGGCAATTAATTTTTTGGAGACCAGAAGTTTTGATGGAGTCAGGACAACTACAGTTAAAGAGTTATTTGCTATGACTCTGCAGAGCATGATTAAATCAATGGATAGAAGTTTCAGGTGAATTGAAGATCAATTTTGACTTGATATGAATACTTAAAAACAACATTATAACAATTAGAGATGTCCAAAGATGCAATCAGCTGTCAAAGATAATAAAGCATTCCATGTGCCTGCAGGTACAGTTTTCAAGCAGAGAAAGGGTAGTTATACAGTGAGTATTTTGAAGATGAAATGTACATATCAGATAATAATTTGACTAGGTACCCAAGAAGGCTCCATCTACCCTATGATTCTATGTCTGAAGAATTTCATAAGAAGATTTACTGTTATAGTCCAAACAGACGGTGAAGACAGAAGACTTGGCAACTGATATTAGAACTGAAAATGAAGAAAAGAATAGAGGAATTCATAGCTGCCTGCTGTAATTTTAATCAGACAGTCTTCCATAGATGCCCTACAGCTTCCAAATCTTATTCAATCAATCCATTTACATGCACTGAGTGCCCACTCTATTAGCCCATTCTCACACTGCTATAAAGATATTACCTGGCCAAACTCGGTGGCTCACACCTGTAATCCCAGCTCTTTGGGAGGCCAAGGCAGGCGAATCACAAGGTCAGGAGTTCAAGACCTGTCTGGTCAACACAGTGAAACCCCCTCTCTACTAAAAATACAAAAAATTAGTGGGGTGTGGTGGTATGCACTTGTAATCCCAGCTGCTCAGGAGGCTGAGGCAGGAGAATCACATGAACCTGGGAGGCGGAGGTTGCAGTGAGCCAAGATTGTGCCATTGCACTCCAGCCCAGGTGATGGTGTGAGACTCTGTCTCAAAGAAAAAAAAAACTATCAACAAAAGAGGTTTAACTGACTCGCAGTTCCACATGGCTGGGGAGGCATCAGGAAATGCAGAAGTTGTAGGGAAAGCAAGGCAGATCTTACCAAGTGACAGGATAGAGAGAACACACAAGGGGGGAACTGCCAAACACTTTTTAAACCATCCAATCTCATGAGAATTCCCTTATTATCATAAGAACAGCATGGGGGAAACTGCCTCCATGATCCAGTGACCTTGCGCCAGGTCCCTCCCTCGGTATCTGGGGATTACAATTTGAGATAAGATTTGGGTGGGGACACAGCCAAACCATTACCCATTATGTACCAAGTACTATGTTATCTGTGAAATATAATAGATAGTGAGGAGTGTGACCTATAGTCCTCCAGTTCTTATTCTCAAAATGTTTAAATATTAGTAGTTAGGAAGATATGTGGGTATTAAACATACATAAAATATGCACAAATAGCAATCTAATTTATTTAGGAGTTAATATGGCTGGACCGTGTCCCCACCCAAATCTCATCTCAAATTGTTATCAGAATTGTAGTCCCCACGTATTGGGGGAGGGACCTGGTGGGAGGTGATTAGATTATGAGGGCAGTCTCCCCCATGCTGTTTTCATGATAGTGAGTGAGTTCTCACGAGATTTGATGGTTTTATAAGCAGCAGTTTCTCATCTCTATTCTGCTGCCTTGTGAAGAAGGTGTCTGCTTCCCCTTCACCTTCTGCCATGATTGCAAGTTTCCTGAGGCTTCCCCAGCCATGTGGAACTGTAAGTCGATTAAACCTCTTTCCTTCATAAATTACCCAGTCTCAGAGAAGTTCTTTATACAAGTGTGAAAATGGGCTAACACAAGAGTTAAGGAATATTTTTCTGAGGAAATGACATTTCAGCTGAAACTTGTAGGATAATTAGTAGTTCCACAGGCAAAGTCTAAAGGAAGGCTATTCCAGGTAGCAGGAACAATGCATCTGAAGGCCCTGAATCAAAAATAGCTTAGATGTTTGAGAAACAGACAGCAAGTCCTTATGGCTAGTGCATTGAAAGAAAGTGTTAGAACAGTATGAAGTTGAAGAAATGAGTGAGGGTCAGATGATGCAGGTCATGTAGGCCATGTTAAGGATTTTAAATTTCTATTCTAAATGCAATGGTAAGCCACTGAAGGATTTTACTGGAATGCATCACAGTTTTATATATGTATATAAATATATATATTTATATGTAATATATAATATATAATATATAAATATATATTACATATATTTATATAAAAATATATATATTTATATAAAAAAATATATATATATTTTTAAGAATCTCTCTGATGGTTGACTGGAGAAATTATTGGACACAGGGCAAAGAGATACAAGGTGTCCAGTTAGCTGGTTATTGCAGAAATCTACATGAGACATCATGGTGGCTTGAACTGAGATAGTGGCAGTGAAAATGGAAAATTCAAAACCTATTTCAGAACAGAAATGATATGATCTATTAATGGCTTGTGTGAGGGGTCAAAATGATGACTCCTGGGCTTCTTCATGAGCAACTGGGTCAATAAAGGCACCACTTATTGAAATGGGGAAAGAACATCAACTGAGCAGTTCGGGGAAGAATAAGTGCTCTGTTTTAGATGTATTTGTTTTAGGATGTACAAGTGGGGATGGCAAGGAGGTTATAACACAAAGAAAAAAGTAAAGGAAAATATTCATGAGTATCAACATGGAAAAGTTATTTCTTTAAAGCCACACTGGTGGATGAATTCACGTAGGAAGAGCATGTAGAGGGATTAAGCCCCAGGCTACCCTAACGTTTAGAGAACAGAGGTGAAAGAGAAAGAGAAGAAGCCTAAGAAGGAAGGGTCAGAGGGAAAGGAAGAAAGAGGAGGATTTGGTGTCTTAGAAGCCAGTGGGTAGGATGGCTTTAAAAAGATCAAGATGTCCCTGTTTATGTTTAGACAGCTCAGGTCATCTGTTCAAAAATCAAAGAAGATGAAGATTTTGTGACAGTAAGGGTTTTTTCCCCCCAAGATGGCATATTAGAGGCTTTCAGCATGACTTATTCACTTGGAAATTGCAAGATAGTACAAAAAGATACACTCTGTTAGCTCTAATTCAAGAAGGAAAATGGGAGTCCACTGGAATTAGGAAGGACACTGCAGGTCCTGAAAAGGAGAATGCCAGCACACAGCCCACATGACAGCATCAACTGATAAAAGTGAGTGAAACTCCAGTACACAAGAGAGGCAGAGAGCCTCCTTCTGTGAATCACCTTTCCATCAGAGATAGGAGCAACTCAGGCTCACCTTTCAACTGTTCCTACCAAGCCCTGCAGTTAACTTGGGAGAGGCTTGAAGACTCTGTGAGAAAAAGACACCAGGAAAAGCTGCAGATATTTTTCCAGACCCAAGATTGAAAGCAGGATGCCATTTTTAATCCAGGTACATACAAAGTCAGCCATTCCTTGGTGTCCTGGCAGCCTGGCTGTGCAAGCATTTTGGTTTAGGGTCAGAAATTGGAGCACCTGCCCTGGAGCAGGGTATGGGACATCCACAGCTAGAACTGTGGGAAGTGCCTCAGAAGTAGACCCTGGAAATGTGCTATCCCACATCCCAAGCCTGGGGCAGGAGTAGAACTGCGACAGCTGCAGTTTCTCCTGGGTGGCAAGACTTGCAGCAAAGGCCAGCTTGGCAACCAGGAACTGATGTGTATGTGCCACTGCTGGTGTACCTACCCTGCTTTCCTGAGATTGGGGTGCAAAGTGGGGTCCTATCTTCTCCATCCCCAGAGAGAAAAACCAGGTATTCAGAGCACCTGCTTGCCCGGACCAGCAGCCTGAGTTGCTCCACCTTTCCTGGATATAGACTGTGGTGCAATCAGGTTCTCTCTGCTCCACACCTAGCAGATCTGCAGGCATTCAGAGTACTCATTCACCTGCTTCAACAGCCTGAGTCACCCCACCATTTAAGTACATCGATTGTGGTGTAGCAAGGCTATCTCTGCTCCATGACTGAGCAGATCTCCAGACATTTGGTTCAGCAGCTTGAGCTGCTCCACCCTTCCTCAAAATAGATCGTGGTGCAGTGGGGCTCTCCCTGCTTCACATGCAGGCAGAAATGCAGGTATCTGAAGTACTCATTTGCCTGGTTCAGCAGCCTGAGCCACCCAACCCTTCCTGGACATAGGTTGTAGTATGGGGTGCAGGGATCCTCTCTGACACATATCTAGGCAGGTCTCCAGGCATTAAGAGCACCTACTCATATAGTCTAACAACCTGAATAGCCCTACCTCTCCTGTGCAGAGATCCTGGTGTGGTGAGGGTCTTTACTCTGCATGCCCAAACAGATTTCCAGGCATTCAGAGCACCAGCTTGCCTGGATCGGTGGTCTGAGTCACCATACCCCTCCTGTGCAGATAGCCTGGTACAGAGGAGCCGTCTCTGTCTCCCACCCAGGCAGATCTTCAGGCATTCAGAGGAACTGTTTGCTTGGTTCAACAGTCTGAGTTACCGTACCTGTCTTGTGCAGAGATCCTGATGCATGGATGGGGGGTGGGGAGGGCCTCTCCACTCCATGCTCAGGCAGATGTCCTGTCACTCAGAGCAACTGCTTTTGCTTTCCCGGTTCAGCAGTCTGAGTCACCCCACTCCTGTGCAAAGATCTTGGTGTCGGGGCACCCTCTCTGCTTCATGTTTAGGCAGATCTCCAGGTAACTGGAGCACCCACCCTCCTGGATTAGAAGTTTAGGCCATCCCCCAGCCAGGGGTGCAGAGAACTTGGGGCCAAGGAGGTTTCCAGGCTCCATGTGTAGGCACATCTCTGGGTGCTTCATGGCTGCCCACTGGATTCTCCCTTAGTGCTGGTGCTTATGCCTGCCATTGAGGAATCTATAGGCAGCCCTGCCTATTCTGGTCCCACACTTAGTGGGCCCTGCACTCTGGGGGCTAAGCAGGGAGCTCAGATGACTGTGTATTCCATGAATCAGCCCATTGCCTGAGGCAACAGAGAACTGCTGCCAGTAAGGAATAATCAAGTATATACCCAGCCACATTGGCTGCAGTCAGCTCTTACTAATAAATGTCATCTATGGGCTTGTGGATCAAACTGCACTGCCCAATATAACACCTGCTGAAAGAAATGCACAGGGCTATAGAAACAACCCAAAAGACCCTATCCAGCATTCTGTATAATCATACCCTCTAGAGAGGTGAAAAGGGAAACAGAAAATAATAACATTATATGGAAAGAAATAAAGAAAAAGAAAAATACCCACTCACATGAAAATAATTACAAAAATTAAAAATGCCAGAGTCTCCAGGTGAAAAGAAATAAGTTCAAGAATTCTGGCACAATGAGAAATCTGAATGTAGTGACATGACCAAAGATTGCACTAGCTCCCCTACAGTGGTCCCTAATCAAAGTAAAAACTCAGAAATGACAGAATAATAATTCAAAGCATGGATTAGAAGGAAGATAAACAAGATCCGAGACAAGGTTGAAAATAAACACAAGGAAACTTATAAAGCAGTCCAAGAAATGAAAAAAGAGATAAACATCTTACAAAGAAATCAGAGTGTCTGCAGTTGAAGAACTCACTTAAGGAATTTCAAAATACAATTGAAATCTTTATCAATAGACTGGACCAAGCACAAGAAAGAATTTCAGAATTTGAAGACTTGTCTTTTGAACTAAACCAGTCACACAAAAATAAAGAAAAAAGAATTTTAAAAAACAATCAAGTCTTTGAGAAATACAGGATTATGTCAAGTGACAAAATCTATGAATTATTGGCATTTTCAAGAGAGAAGCAGAAAAAGTAAACAACTTTGAAAACATATTCAAGGGAATAATTCAAGAAAACTTCCCAAATCTTTCTAGAGAGGTAGACATTCAAATACAAAAAATCCAGAGAACACTTATACTATATAAAAAGAACACCACCAAGGTATATAGTCACCAGATTGTCCAAGGTCAAAAATGAAGTAAACAGTCTTAAAGGCAGCAAGAGAAAAACGGCAGATCACACAAAACGAGAACCCCATCAGGCTAACAGCAAACTTTTCAGCAGAAAGCTTATAATCCAAGAGAGATTTAGAGTCTATTTTCAGCACTCTTAAAGAGAACAAATTCCAGCCAAGATTTCCATCTCTCTCCAAACCAAGCTTCATAAGCAAAAAAGAAACAAAATCATTTCCAGACAAGCAAGCACTAAAGGAATTTGTTGCCATTAGACCAGACTTATAAGACATCCTTAAGGGAGTTCCAACCATGGAAACAAAAGAACAAGACCTGCTACCTCAAAGACACATGTAAGCACATGGCCCATAGGCCCTATAAAGCAACTGCACAATAGAAACTACAAAGTAACCAGCTAACAACCTCAAGATGGATCAAAACGTAACATGTCAATATTAACTTTGAATGTAAATGGTGTAAATGCCCCACTTAAAAGGCATAAAGTGGCAAGTTAGATAAAGAAAGGAAACCTATCCATCTACTGTCTTCAAGAGAGCCATCTCACATGCAACAACACTTATAGGTTTAATGTAAAGGGCTGGAGAAAGATCTACTATATAAATGGAAAAGACAAGAGAGCAGGGGGTCACTATTCTTAGATAAAAGAGACTTTAAAACAACAACAGTTAAAAAAAAGGATAAAGAAGGACCTTATATAGTGATAAAGGGTTCAATTCAACAAGAAGACATAACTATCCTAAATATATATGCACCCAACATTGGAACATTGAGATTCATAAAACAAGTACTTCTATACCTATGAAAAGACTTAGATAGTCACACAATAATAGTGGGGAATGTCAGCACCCCACTGGCAGCATGAGACAGATCATCAAGGCGGAAAACTAACAAAGGAATTCTGCATTTAAACTTGACACCTGATCAATTAAACCCAATAGACATCTACAGAATACTCCACCTATCAACTACAGAATATACATTCTTCTCATTTGCACACAGAATATACCCCAGGATTGACCACATGCTCAGCCATAAAGTCTCAATAAATTCAAAAAAAATTGAAATCATACCAAGCATACTTTTGAACCACAGTGGAATAAAAATAGAAATCAACACCAAGAAGATCTTTCAAACCCACACAATGATGTGGAAATTAAACAACTTGTTCCTGAATAACTTGGGGTAAACAAAGAATTCAAGGCAGAAATTCCAAAAAATATTTGAATAAATGAAAACAGAGACACAATATATCACAATCTATGGGATGCAGCAAAGGCAGTGTTAATGGGAAAGTTTATAGCATAAAATGCCTACTTCAAAAAGTTAGATCTCAAAATTAACGATCTAACACCATACCAAGAGGAACTAGAAAAACAAGAACAAGCTAACCCCAAAGCTAGCAGAAGAAAAGAAGTAGCTAAAATTGAGCAGAACTGAAAGAAATTGAGACCCAAAGATTTATACAAAGATTCCACAAAACCAAAAACGTGTTCTTTGCAAGGATAAAAGTAATCAACAGACTACTAGCTAGATTCACAAAAAAAGAGAGAAGATCCAAATAAGCACAATCAGAAATGACAAGCGTGACATACAACTGATCCTACAGAAATACAAAGGATCCTCAGAGACTATTTTGAACACCTCTGTGCACACAAACTAGAAACTATAGAGGAAATGGATAAATTCCTGGAAAAATCTCCCAAGATTGAATCAGAAAGAAACTGAAAGACTGAACAGGCCAATATCAAATTCCAAAATTAAATGAGTAATAAAAAGCCTACTAACCATAAAAGGCCCAGATCAGGTGAATTCACAGCCAAATTCTACCAGACATACAAAGAAGAGCTGGTACAACCACTGCTGAAAGGATTCAAAAAAATTCAGGAGGAGAGGTTTTTCCCTGACTCATTTTATGAAGTCAGCATCACCCTCATAATAAATCCTGGCAAAGACAGAACAAAAAAAAAAAAAAGAAAAGAAAACTACAGGCCAATATCCCTGATGAACATACTCACAAAAATCCAGAAGAAAAAAACTAGTAAACTGAATACAACAGCACATCAAAAAGTTAATTTGCCATGATCAAGTAGACTTTATTCCTGGGATACAAGTTTAGTTCAACATAGACAAATCCAGAAATGTGATTAACCACATCAATAGAATTTTAAAAAACTATATAATAATCTCAGTAGACATAGAAAAATCTTTTGATAAAATCCAACATCGCTTCTTGTTAAAACCCTCAAGAGTCTAGGTATCGAAGAAACATACCTCAAAATAATAAGAGTCACCTATGACAAACACACAGCTAACATTATACTGAACAGGCAAAAGCTAGAATCATTCCCCACGAGAACTGAAATAAGACAAGAATGCCCACTCTCACCACTCCTATTCAGCATAGTACTTGAAAGTCCTAGCCTAGCCAGAGCAATCAGGCGAGAGAAAGAAATAAAAGACATATGCATCTGCATGGGAAAAGGAAAAGTCAAACTATCTATCTTCATGGACAGTATTATTCTATAACCAGAAAACCCTAATACTCTGCCAAAAAGGCTCTTAGAACTGATAAGTGACTTCAGTAAAGTTTCAGTATTCAAAATCAGTAACATGTCTATACACCAATAACATTCAAGCTGAGAGCCAAATTAAGAATGCAATTTCACTTACAATAGCAACAACAACAACAGAACAAAACACCTAGCAATACAACTTATCATGGAGGTGAAAGCTGTCTACAAGGAGGACTACAAAACACTGCTAAAAGAAATAATAGATGACACAAACAAATGGAAAAACATTCTATACTCATGAAGAATCAATATAGTTAAAGTGGCCATACTGCCATACTGCAATCTACAGATTCAGTGCTATTTCTATCAAACTACCAATGTCATTTTTCATGGAATTGGAAAAAACGATTTTAAAATTCATACAGAACAAAAAAGAGCCCAAATAGCCAAAGCAATCCTAAGTAAATACATTGCACAATCTTAAACAATACAATAAGGCTAACGTAACCAAAACAGCATGGTACTGATACAAAAACGGACACATAAACCAATGTAACAGAATAGAGAACCCAGAAATAAAGCCTCACACCTATAGCCAACTAAGCTTTGACAAGGTTGACAAAAGTAAGCAATGGGGAAAGGAGTCCCAGTTCAATAAATGGTGCTGAGATAGCTGGCTAGCCACGTGCAGAAGAACGAAACTGGATTCCTACCTTTCATCATATCCAAAAATTAAGTCAAGATGGATTAAAGATTTAAACATAAGACATCAAACTCTAAGAATCCTAGAAGAAAGCCCAGGAAACACCATTCTGGAAACTGGCCTTGGAAAAGAATTTATGGCTAAGTCTGGAAATGCAGTTGCAATGAAAACAAAAATTGACAAATGAGACTTAATTACACTAAACAGCTTCGGCACAGCAAAAGAAACTATTAACAGAGTAAAAAGACAACCTATGGAATGCGAGAAAATATTTACACACTATGCATCTGACAAAGATCTAATATCCAAAATCTATAAGGAACTTAAACAAATTTACAAGAGAAAAACAACCCCATTGAAAAGTGGGCAAAGAACATGAACAGATATGTCTCAAAAGAAGACATACAACTTGCCAACAAACATGTGAAAAAAATGCTCCACATCACTAATCATTAGAACAATGCAAATCAAAACCTCAATGAGATACTATCTCACACCATTCAGAATAGCTATTATTCAAAAGTCAAAAAACAACAGATATTGGTGATGCTGTGGAGAAAGGGAACACTGTTGGTGGGAATGTAAATTAGTTCAGCCACTGGGGAAAGCAGTTTGGAGATTTCTAAAAGAACATAAAAATGGAAATGTCATTCAACCTAGCAATCTCATTACTGGATATATACACAAAAAAACAGATTGTTCTTCCAATAAGACACATGCACCTGCATGTTCATCACAGCACAATTCAGCATAGCAAAGACATGGAATTAACCTAGGTGTCCATCAGTGCTAGACTGGATAAAGAAAATGTGGGATATACACCCCATGGAATACTATGCATATGCAGCCATAAAAAATAATGAAATCATGTCCTTTGCAGCAACATGGATGCAGCTGGAGCCATTATCCTAAGCAGATTAACACAGGAGCAGAAAACCAATCACCACATGTTCTCACTTGTAAGTGGGAGCTAAACGTTGGGTACTCATGGACAGAAAGATGGCAACGATAGACACTGGGGACTACTAGAGGTGGAAGCGGGAGGGCAAAGGTTGAAAAACTAACTGTTGGGTGCTATGCTCCATACTGTGTTCATCTGTACTCCGAACCTCAGCATCCTGCACTACACCCAGGTAACAAACCTGCACATGTACCCCCTGAATCTAAAATAAAATAGGAAATAAAAGCAACTACAAAAAAAGATTATTGGTGGTGTGGTAGGTGTAGAAGGCAGACTGGGTTGTAATGAATGAGGCTGTATAATTTTATTTCCGTATCTCAACTTTTCTCCTGCCTCTATGCTTATCTTAGCTGATATTCCTAGTTACAAAGCCTAAAGCAAAATCTCATGTGCTATCCCATTATTAAGGAGCATGGGGGAAATGGAGAGTGTAGCACAGAGGAAAGAGGAGCAACAATGAGGATGTCCTTATGCAAGCTGGCAACTGTTTGGTAACAAGCATCACTGATTGCTTGAATTTAAACAACTCTAGCAGAGAGACTTTCTGAGAGCAGTCTGCCTAGGAGGCAGAAGAGAGAAAAGTCTATTCCATCTTCAAGGGACCTCGGTCTTCTTCAAAGATACTGGGCACTTTCAGGGAGCATCTTTAAGTTCTGCAGGAAACAGCCAAGGAAGCCAATGCCCAGAAGAGCAACTTAGTCAGTGTGCAGTTGCAGTGTCTATCTACCAGCTTGCCTCACACGTGGGGCATCTTGACATTTAGTAGGGTGAGGGTGGCAGTGACAACCTGACTCCACAGCCATGGAAACAGCACAGAGCCAGGCAATTGTGCAGATGGAGACAGGGAGGCAGGAAGCACATTCACTGTGTCCAATATAGCATCCCGCTCTGGCCCCATGGTTCTACCCATGAACATGGATGTGGTCTTTGATCAGATCTACTCGTCTTTCTGTGTGCTTCAGCCATGGAAATTCATGGCAGAGGAATTATTCTCTTTGCTAAAAGAGAGATGTCCAGCTATACCCTATGAGAGGGGGTAATGGGTCATCCATATCCATCATGCTGCCACTAATGAGGAAAGAATCTCCTTCTCAGGAATAATTCTCTTGCTTCCAAGCCCCAGAGAAGGCAAATACTTCATCCTCTCACTCCCATTTCCGAAACCATACTTTCTGACATTGTTTGAGGAGGTACTTTATGAGACTCCTAAACAACTTTTTCCGAGGCTGGTAAAGTTTACAGAGAAATTGTATTCCAGGTGGGGCTCATTCTAAGAGATGTGTACCTGGAGCTTAGTTTCATTCTAGATACACATCATCCTGACTTCATCGCACTTACTACAATCTCAGTGTTTCAATTTCATAAGAAACAGCCTACCATGGGAGAAAACTTAGAGTTTCAGAACCTGGGGGAGTTGTAGGCCTACCTCTTATTTGCTCTGTGTTTCTGGCGAAATTTCTTAAACTCTCAGACCCATTCTCTATCTGCCTCTAACACTTTTACAGCTCCAAGTAAGTTCTGTATGAAGTTTACATGTATATTCTCATTATTAGGGACTCCCAAAGTGTATGAGCTGGGGCAGTAGCATGTGGGAATATATGGCTGGAAAGATAAAGGGTGGCTACACAGATAGTCTGATTAAGATTAGCCTATTAAAGGAAAGCCCTACAAGATTAGGAAGGTATGCTTATGGGTCTAAACAGACCACTACTCGGGAAGCCACCAAATGGTATCAAATGTTGTACAGCATATTACTTGATCCTGGTCCCATCTAATGGGCCAAGAAACTCAGAGGTTGGAGGAAAAATGATTTAAGAAAGAAAAAACTGCGATTGTTATGTAAAGACATAGAGGCAGCCAAGAAGTATGGGGGCCATTCTGCTGAGGAAATGTCAATGGAGTTATAACTCAGAGAGAGTCTTCCTTCTTACTCATACTTTATTCAATTAACAAATGTTTTTGAAGTGCCCTTGGTATGTCTAGCACTGTTAGGTTGTGCGTAGGATATGGAGAGAATAAAAATTGTGATCCTTTTCCCCCCAAGCTGATGAAATCTGGCTGCTGTTTTAAGATACCACATCCATAACAATAAAGAAAAAAGCGACATATAATAAAGTTCATGTGGTAAATAAAATGATAGGCAATAAGAAAGATATCTAATATAAAATAGTGTCTTCTTGGCCGGGCACAGTGGCTCACTCCTGTAATCCCAGCACTTTGGGAGACCCCAGTGGGCGGATCACGAGGTCAGGAGATCGAGACCATCCTGGCTAACATGGTGAAACCCCGTCTCTACTAAAAGTACAAAAAAAATTAGCTGGGCATGGGGCATAGTGGCGGGCGCCTGTAGTCCCAGCTACTCAGGAGGCTGAGACAGGAGAATGGTGTGAACCCGGGAGGTGGAGCTTGCAGTGAGCCGAGATCGCACCAGTGCACTCTAGCCTGGGTGACAGAGCGAGACTCCATCACAAAAACAAAACAAAACAAAACAGTGTCTTCTTAATGGACAGTGAAAAAAGAGGATAACATGATAGTAGATAATGTTTATTGAGCACTTACTATGTAACAGGATCTTACATATACTACATTAAATCCTTATAATAATCGTAAGATGAAGAAAGTGAGGCAAAGGGAAGTTATGTAACTTGACCCATGTCATGCAGCTATTGAGTGGCAGAGACAGGAACAAAAATAATGAAGTCTAAAAAAGAGATCCATGTGGGCAGTCAAGAAACTTGAGATTTACTGAAGATGGTGCTTGAGATGTACACGATGTTTAGTTTCATTCTATAGTCACGTCATCTAGATTTACCAAAGTATAAGTTACTACAGGTCATCTTGGATTCCTCGGGTCGGGCACTTGCTAGTCAGTGAATGGTTACTTGTCAAAAGAAAATGAGCTGAATAAAATGAGCTGGGGAGAGGTAGGCAGAGAAGCATCGAGGAAATCACAGAAAGTGGAATGGCAGAAGCAGAAGTGGGAATAAGCATCTGCCTTCATCCCCAGGGCAAGCCCTAGATTATCCAGGAGGAAGTCCAGGGGCACAATTGAGCTTTGTGATACTACCTAGGAGATGGCAGAGCTGGAGCATGGACCAGGGCTCCACAATTCCCGTAACTGAGACAGGAGTGCGCTGGTGTTTCACATTGACACTGTGAACAACAGATGTCCTCTGACTTGGTGACTCGTCTTTGCTCTGCAAATACATATGCTACTGTAATGGCTAAAAAATTACTTTGGACTCGCAGTTCAAATGGCTAATGTGGCCTCGAGATTTTCCCAGGAACTCTTGCCATGTTTAAACAAACCCCAAGAATGACTGGGTAACACCCTGAGAATTGGCACTCAGTGGTACGCCAACGGCTTGGCAATCCGGAACGCTTCTGTCTGCTTTTCCAAATTCGGTGTCTCCAAATCCAACCGTGAAATGGCTAAGAAAAATGCCTCTATCCATCTTTTCCAGGGCATTCACCTCTTCCACTTCCTCACATGACCCTTTCCTACTTCAGCTGCTTTAGTTGGACTGTTTTTCCTTCCTCACCCTCCCACTCACTTCACAGAGCCGGTTTTAGTTTCTATCTGGTGAACACCCCAGTGAAAGAAAGCCAACATTTTTTTCAATCAGGAGAGGGAAGAGTGGAACAAGCCATCAGGACAAACTTATTTCATCTAGCAAATGTTCATCTGCTATTTTAACATCTTAGATCATATGGCCGCAGCAGCCAAAGCCCACAGAGCAATAGGCCGTACTGATACAATTAGCCTATGCGCCCTCCCGTTCCTGGAAGTGCTTTTCCTTGCTTATCCTTGAATATCAACAGTTGTTAATTTCCAAAGACAGGAGATAGAACCTAACTCCCAAATCCCACAAAGAGAAGAAAACCTGGCTCCCACCCACTCCTATGTTCCCAGTAACAGTCCCATAGACTCCACTTTACGGTTACACTGAACAGCTACACTGAACTTTTCCACCAATTATACACTTGGTTGGAGCCAACCATTTGTTCCTTCCGTATCATGTTTTTAGTAATTAGAAAGTAATTCTCTGAAGCAGAGAATGCTCCGGCTTGCCAAGAACAAGCTCTGTTGATGACTTCTGAGCGCCGCGAAGGGTTTTGCTGTGGGCTCCATTACAAAAATAATCACTTCGCTGACTGTACAGAGTCCATTTATTCTCTCAACGTGAGCCGTCATTCGCCTAGCATTCTCCTAAAAGAATTTCCCTTTGAAAACTGGAATTTTGTGTATAGTTCATAGTCAGATCCAAGTTAGCTAGAGATAACGAAGGTCTTTATTACCGCTTTTAAATATCAAATGTTGGAATCAATGAAGTAGAATGAGCTCATTATTACTCACCAGATGGTATGAGGAGTCACGAAAGATAATCAAACATTCTTTAGTATGACAAACAGTGGGTTTCCCAGCCCCCAAAATAGTCTTTTCTCCATTCTAGATATTAGGGTAAGCATATGATTATTGTCAATGTATATAGGTAACCAGTGCTGGATTCACATAGAACTATGAAATCAGCAAAGCTGACCTTCAGTGTGTCTCCCATCCTGAATGTATTTTCCAGCTTTATAGTTTCCTTTCAACTTTCATTTTGAGATGCCTTTATCCTAAGGTTTCTCTATAAAATACAGGAGAGTGTTAACGACTGACACATTATTAATGTTGATAGGAAAGTCGTTTTGGCCTGATGGGATTTTTCTAAGATGTATGCGTGAAATTCTAGGCACCAGCCATTAGGGGGAGCAGTTGTGGTTTTGTGTGGTGAGCCTTCCCGGTCTTTGTGGAATCAGAATTTAGTCTCACAGTTTCCTGCAAGTGCGTGACCTACTTTACCAAAATGTGGAGATGGCTCACTCATTACCTGAAGAAGAACAAGGATGCAACTACTGTTCTTTAACGCTAATATGGAGCGTCACATTGTCATTTGTAGTTAGGAATGACTTTCCCTGATAATAATGTCTGTTAGGTTCTGGCAACATTCTTTCAGACCTGTAAGTCTTAGGTAATAGTTATTGGATAATATTCACAGTTCTCTCTGGCAGTGAAGAAGCGGTGAAGGTTAAATTATTCCAAAAATGGATGTGGGCAATATTTAAGAAATTCTGATTTTATGACTTATGTTGCCTTGAAATATAATACTTTAATCATATATTTATGTAATTTTTACTTAAAAGGAACTCAAAATATATTGCAGATGTTATTAAGGCAAGGAGTATAGCACCATAGTAGCTAGGATTTATTGAGTGTTTCCTATGTGCCAGGAGCTTCAAACAATTCTACATCCACATGGCAATCCTAATAAATAGATATTATTTTTCTTTCTTTCTTTCTTTCTTTTTTTTAACAGAGTTTCACTCTCGTTTCCCAGGCTGGAGTGCAGTGGTGCAGTCTGGGCTCACTGCAACCTCCACCTCCCAGTTCAAGTGATTCTCCGGCCTCAGCCTCCCATGTAGCTGGGATTACAGGCACCTGCCACCACGCCCAGCTAATTTTTGTATTTTTAGTAGAGATGTGGTTTCGCCACGTTGGCCAGGCTGGTCTCCAGCTCCTGACCTCAGGTGATCCGCCTGCCTCGGCCTCCCAAAGTGCTGGGATTACAGGCATGAGCCACCACGCCTGGTCCTATTATTCTTTCTAATTAACCGATGAAGGAACTGAAGTACAGACATATTAAGCAATTTGCCCAAAATCACAGGCAAGAATTTGAACCCTATTAGTCTGACTCCAGAGCTCGGGTCGTAGGAGCACCAAAGGTAACATTACTCATGTTTAAAAGGATAAAATTAGGAATTTATTGAAAAATATAAGCGGTCAAGCTGGGATGGAAAACTAGTTTTGTTGTTGTTCTTTTTTCATTCCTAAGCAAGAACATGTTTTTTACTGCCTATCCCACTGAATTCTAGCCAAAGATTTCTCTGTAATAAAACAATAGAATAACTTTCCAAAATATGGTAAGAATGCAGATAGACTAGCAGTGGTGTAAATTCACTTTCCCAAGCAGACAAGGAGGGTGCAGAGGGGTTAATCATGATGAGCCATGTCAAGGGAGGACACTCCCAGATATAGCCTAGGCCATAAGGCCCAAGGCTCTTCTCTTTCTGGAATTCTTCTCTATCCCCTTTTAGCCTGTGAACCCAAAACTGGAAAGTCGCTTGGCTCTGCTTCCTCAGGTTTTGCTCTTGACACAGCAATCCAACGTTACTTACTCTTCATTTACTCGACACCTACCCCATCCATCCTCAACAGACCATGATATCAGACCTTGGTTTTTAATTCCCCTCCCTTTCACTTAGTGCTTTAGGAAAGACATTCTTGACATTGGACCAAACCTCACTATTATTAACTCAGACCTGAGATACTTCTTCTGGTACGTGACATTATTTAGCAGATTTCAAATACTCAAAACTGGATTTTCTTAAACCTCTAATGCATCAGGATCATAGATATCTTTAAAAATATGGATTCTAAAGAAAACATTTCCTTGAAATAGACATATATTTATGAAATAAGAAACAAAAAGCATTAAATGAGAATATACATTTTATGACAATTATTTGAACTTACACCTGTAATTCTGTGAACTTTTCTGTGTGTTATACTTCAAAAAAACAAAGTTTACCTTAAAAAGTGTACGTTCCTGGGGTTTTTCTCCAGGCCTCATGAATCTGCAATTCCTGCATTAGAGTCCAGGAAATTTTATTGTTAAACTGTCCTTAGTCATTCAGATAAGCAATTAGTTTGGGGAACTACCAAAACTCCTAGGACAGCAAATAGTATGTTAAGAATTCCAAGGCCAGGAGGATGAGGTTTATTTCACACAAAGAGAATAATTTTGGAAAACAATTAGTTCGGGAAAATGTTCATTTTACTCCTACAAAGTCATTGCCACTGCCTGGGTGAACAGATAGAGAATATAAGTGATGCAGGTCCCTAGTGTAGTCGAATGAGAGCCACCTTTCTTCTTTCAGCTGCAGCCCATAACTGTAGAGACAACAGCACAACTGCAGAATGTCACTATCTGAGAGGCCCTTTACCCACATTCTTGTCCTGATGAGTCACTCACTCCTTAAATACAGTAGGTAACCTTTGTGTACTGAATCCCTCTGAAATCATGCAGCGGGTCAACAAAATACAGTGAAAAACAAGCTTTCCCTTCCTCCTTCTGTGGTGGCAATAACTCAGTTGTGGGCTGCAGGAGGTCCTTCCGTGCCAAGTGAGCAAGTTATGGGGTTCCTGGTAAAGAGAAGTTGCTTGTTTGGATCAAGTTAGATGGATGTAAATTTTGAAAAGGCCAAACAAATGGGTGATGCTCTCTTGTTCAGCATTTGTACTAAGTTATCTTCACAAAGAGTCATACAAAGGCTTAAAATAAAATCAACCAGTCTCAATTCTTCTAGGCAGAGAGAAAACAAATGTCCATTAGGACACCGATCTTTAAGATGCTACCTCCTTCAGAAAAGTGGCAAAGTGACCACAAGATGTTTGTGTACTAACTTAATGTGTACTAAACTGAACGTACACTAAACCAAATTCTTGAAATTCTGTCCATTTACCCTTTCACCCATTTCCAAAATTGCACTTCCCCAGTCTTTCCACCTAATGAGTGGCTCCATCATTCACCATGATAATTAGGTGGAAAACCTAGGAGTCATCCTCACCTCCTCCCTTTTCTCACTAAGCAATCCATGAAAACATTATGATCCCTTACCTGGTGTAGTTGAAGCTGTTCTGTACTACCCTGATGTCTCCCTTTAGAACTAAAGTAG
The DNA here is from genome assembly GCF_003255815.1 of Theropithecus gelada. Lineage (NCBI taxonomy): Eukaryota > Metazoa > Chordata > Mammalia > Primates > Cercopithecidae > Theropithecus > Theropithecus gelada. Next base: position 14,454,960 of record NC_037674.1, read on the forward strand.
ACATTCCATATGACTTCAGAAGAAGTACTGACCAGAAGACATCAGCCATTCTGTCACCGTCCACCCTAGAGCTGGTACAACAGGTGTATTAACAGAATAGCCATGGTCACAAGAGTGGAGCCTATGCTTGGGCCCATCAGTATGAGATTTCACTTACCAAAGCTCATTTGCTTATTACCGCCACTAAGTTGTTTTTTGTTTGTTTGTTTGTACTTTTGTTTTTTGAGACAGAGTCTTGCTCAGTCGCCCAGGCTGGAGTACAGTGGCACAATCTTGGCTCACTGCAAGCTCCGCCTCTTAGGTTCATGCCATTCTCCTGCCTCAGCCTCCTGAGTAGCTGTTTCTTATTTCGTAAATGTATGTCTATTTCAAGGACATGTTTTCTTTAGAATCCATATTTTTAAAGATATCTATGATCCTGATGCATTAGAGGTTTAATATACTATTTGCTGTCCTAGGAGTTTTGGTACTGGGACTACTGGTGCCCGCCACCACGCCCGGCTAATTTCTTTAGTATTTTTAGTAGAGATGGGGTTTCACTGTGTTAGCCAGGATGGTCTCAATCTCCTGACCTCATGATAAGTTGTTTTTTGTTTGTTTGGTTGTTGCTTTTTGTTTTATTTATTTATTTATTTATTTATTTATTTATTTATTTATTTTATGGAGTCTGGCTCTGTTGCTCAGGCTGGAGTGCAGTGGTGTGATCTCAGCAACCTCTGCCTCCTGAGCTTAAGCAATTCTCTCATCCCAGTCTCCTGACTCACTGAGACTATAGGTGTGCACCACCACACCTGGCTAATTTTTGTATTTTCAGTAGAGACCAGGTTTTGTCGTGTTGGCCAGGCTGGTCTCAAAATCCAGAGCCACTAAGTTTTTAATATTTCAGCCATAAAGACCAAACCAGAGTCCCCAATTTGGTAGCATCCCTAAGTGAGACAAATGACCCACATGCTGGTGAATTAACTACACTGGATCACTTTCATCCTGAAAGAGGTTGGCTTTGCTTGATTGGACTTCACTCATATTCCAGCTAATAGCTTTGCCTTTCCTCCCTGCAGGGCCTCACTGCCAGCACTGTTATTCAAAGGCTTAGAGAGAGTGTGATCCAACAACATGAGAGCCAACATAATATACTATCGCATAATTATAGATACATATTGCAATATCATAATTGCAGAATCCACTTTATAGCATCAGAGATTCAGCAGTGACCACATGCTACAGTACCCAGAGACTTCCAGCCTGGCAGTGCTGTGGACTGTCCTTGTGAAGGTGCAACTCTGGTGCCAGCTTGCAGATGAAGTACGTACCTTAAATCAATGACCATTACATGATGTTGTATTATCAAAAAAGGAAGAATATATGGATGTGGGAACTGCATCATAGAAATAAGAGTAACTCTGCTTACCTTCGCTCCCAGTGACCCACTTGGGGAATCTGTGCTTCCCATCACTACACTCTAGGTTTTGTGGGTCTGTGTTTCCCAGAGACAGAACACTTCCACCAAGGAACATATGAGTTTTATTAAACTTTATAGTACAACTACCACCCAGTCACCTTGAGCTTCTTGGCCAAGAGAGCAACAGACAAGGAAGGGAATCACTGCCATAGTCGAAGTGAGCCTGTTTGTTAGGAGGTAGGGCTGCTCTATCGTGGTGGAGTCAGGGAAGAACACATTTGGCACCCAGTGATCCACAGGGAATCTCTTGGTTCTCCTCTGACCCATTTGACAGTACATGGGCAACCAGAAGGGCATGGTGACCAGAGCTCAGACCCCTTAGGAGTGAGTGTCTGAGTCTGTCCATCACATAAGCTACTGGGCGAGCAGAGTGAGCCAAATGCTGAGAATCTACAATGGGTAGTAAAGAAGGTCAGTGTTAGTTATAGTCAACAGTCTGTTTTCCCCTGGAAAAACAGACTAGTAAGAATCCCAGAGCAGCTATTGCCAGATGGGATGAAGAAACAGGAAGCAGCTGGATGCAGATGGCACAGGAGTTGATTGTTGTTGATACCCAAATGCCCATTTAGGTTTGAGCCACTCATTCCCCCAATTGCTGGAAGCATCACTTCCTGATGGCTCCTAACTTAGTCCCTTCTCAGGAATCGACCTTCATCAAAGGAAGCTGCCTCACTCAAGCTTGCACCTCCTTTCCAGGGGCAGCCAATGTCTAATGATTGTTTGATGAGGGGTTACAAAGGCCTGACCACCCATCCCCACTTTTGCATCCAATTGAGACATCAACTCAACCACAGTTTGAATTCTTCCTCTGCCCATTCCTGCCTCCTTCACTCCCTTATACAATCTGTTCCCAAACAAACTTCACAACCATCTGCACTCAAATCTCTCTCACAAAGTCTATTTCCCTTTGAATACAAAACCTTTACTCCACTCAGCAGCCAGGCTGATCCTCAAATGTAAGTTAGGTAATGTCACTCCAGATCATGGTTTCCCCATCACTCTTAAAATCCAAGGTCCCTCCCAGGACTCACAAGCGTCCGCATCCTCTCCAGCTGCTCTTCTCACTCCTCACTCCACTCTCCCGCCTTCTGGCTGACCCACCCTTGTCAAGCAGTCTCCCAGCTCAGGGCATGGGTGCTGCCATTCTCTCTGCCTGGAGTGTGCCTCCTCCAATACACAAATGGCTTGCCACCTATCTTTATTCAGGTCTTTGACTAGCTGCCACCTTGATCGGAGGGGCTTCCTTTGTTCACTCTAAGAAAGGTACACTCTGTGCCTACCTGTTTTGTTTTTCTGCATAGCCTTTACCACTACCTCATATTCTCTTATTAATTGCTTGATTGATGAGTTTTTTGTCTTTCTTCCCCCATTATAAAGTAACATCCATGTAAACAAGGACTTTTCCATTTTTCCTGTTCTGTCCACTGCTGTGTCCCTCGTACCTAGACAGAACTATTTATATTAGTAGGCGTTCAGCAAATAGCTACTGAATTGCTGAATAAATGTATAAAATAGCAGATGAGTAAACAGTATGTGGTGAGTCCACATATCCAAGTATACAGATTTTCCCAAACAAGAGTAGGACAGTCTAAAGCATGCTGACAATGACCCTCTCACTAGTAGTACACACTCTCACTCCAAACTTGGACTGAATCACATTCATTAGGAGTGGCCCATTGCTGACTCAAATTTTTTAATGGTCCCCACAGGCTAATGAAGAATTCAACTGGTTCAGTAAAAGCACAAAAGTCTTTAATATGTCTGATGCCTTATTTCTGCAAAGTGTTGTGTAGGAAAGGATTGGATTTCGGTGCTTGGGGTTTTGTTTTTGCTTGTTTTTCTTTTTTTTAAATCACAATGCCCATCATATGCCTACACCTAGCAGTCAATAGATAGGACATGGGCCATTTTATCCAAAGTCTCAGCTACCACAGCAACAAGGGCACTGAAAGAGCTCAGATAGGTGCTATGTCACTCAGAGTTCAGGTAAAATTACTGGAAATGGCTCCAGATATGGAAAAAGAGATTTCACACAATGGTGCTTGCACAATCTTTGGGAGGGCTGGAGGAGAAGTTGCTTTATTCAAGGTAGCATCACCACAATTACAGGGCTGAGACAGGGAAGAGCTGCTATGCTGCTTCCACTGTGGCCAATGCCCCAGCTGTGTGACTGCCATGGGTTGGCCACCTGGCTCTGGAATGTGAATTTCCACCTCTGAAAATGTTCTCCCTCTCCTGACCTTGCCCACTAGCTCCCATAGCATCAGGAGACCCAGCTCCCTTGGGCAGTCCCTACACTGGTAGAATGCCCATTTCATTGGTAGAACTGTATCACATCCGGAACCTAGTTGCACATTAGTCTGTGAAATGTTATATTTAGTCTTCTAGATACAAATAGGTAAAATAAATGGCAGAACTGGATGTTGGGTGAAATAAGCTTTGTCCAGCAAATGTGCCAACAGTGAGGAACTTCAAATGGGGCCGGTCCTTTCCTTTGCAAGAATTAAGTTTAGTATTGGGATGGCTTTTTTGGACGACAAAAGAAAGTGCCATTAACAGATAATGCATTCTATGTAATTAGTGCTTACTCTATGCTTGGCACCATACAAAGCATTTAATATTCATAATCGCATCTACCACATCTCTATGACTCTATGAAGCCAGTAGTTAGTAATATTATTTCCATTTTACAGATGAGACATTCAAGGCCTAGAAAGTTTCAGAGGTGTGCCAAGGACATACAGAGAGTGAGGAGCAGAGCTGGGATATAAACTCAAGGCCAAAGCTTTAACCACTAGGCCACTTCACCCCACCTCCAGCTTAAACCATGTATCATCATAGGAAGCTCTTCACTACCTCTCTCTCTCTCTCTCTCTCTCTCTCTAGCTCTCCTGCTTTCTTGCTTTCTCACTCTCACCTTCATTCTTGCTTCCAGTATATAACGCCTTATATGATGCATGTATCCATACATTTACATATTCATTGTCATCAAGGGACTCTGAAACTCATACATATCATGTTTCAGCACTCTAAAAATATTAGTTCATTTCCATACATAGCTGCATAAAGAAGGTTTGAAAACTTCTCTGAGAAATGGCACAACTGTTTGGATAATAGAAGTGGGATGGTGGGGAAATACCAGTGTCCCTAGTAAGAAAACTTAAAAGACATTTCAAAATTCTCTTAGTCATGCATCAAGGAGTCTTGAGAAAGACCAGTCACCCCAGCTATTTTTGTTGCTGAGAAAATTTAAACACTTCTATATTTGTTTTGTGGTTTCCTAGGTTATCTTTTCCAGAGGTCATTCTGGATTGTAATTAAGTGAGAAGCAAGAGGGGGTTGGGAAGCATAGATGAAGTAGAATGGCAAGCACATCATCTCCCTGCTGAGAACCCTCTGCATAATCTTAGAAAGCAAGGTGGAAGGGCCTGGCATTGTTGAATTGAAGTCTACTTAGTATAGGTTCTTCTGTGCAACCCTCTAATTTAGTTCTGTCAAACAGAGAGTACTGACTCTGAATGATGAGTAGACTAAGCCAAGGTGTAGTAACTTGTCCACCCTCACACTGACAGTAGGCCACAGGGCGAAGATTCAAACCGACATCTCTGGGTTCTTCTTGCCAAATCACCTATGCCCCACTACCTAGATTCTAGAGTTTACTTTGCTGAGATTGTCATTTCTGGTTTATTAGACTTTCAATTTTAAAATAGCCTGAACCAATTATTGTTATGTATTTGTGTGAACCTTGCTCAGAATAAAGTTCAGTATCACCAGTGAGGTTGGATCAATGTTGGGGGTCGTGTTTCCCAGAGGAGGAACATTTCTTCCAGGGGACAGACACAGCAAGAGTTTTCTCTCACCCAGTCACTCAGGTTCCTTGGCCAAGGGACCAGCAGGCGAAAAAAGGAATCACCACCCTAGTAGGGTAAATGAACTTGATCATAAGGAGGAGATGGTGATGCCCCACCACAGTGGAGTCGGGGGAGAATACATTTGGCACTTGGATGATCCACAGGGCATCTCTTGTTTCTCCTTTGCAATTTTGACAGTATTTGGACAAAGACAGCATAGGGGCATGGTGACCAGGGTCTAACAGTCTATTGCTGACGAAAAACTTTATAGAATTATGAGGAATTCGCAGCAGTTAGAACAAACTATGGGCACAAGAAAGTGCCACAGGAAGGGACAAGGTACACAAGACAATTGTCAACTTAGAAATGTTTTCTTCTGATTGTGGCAGCCTTGAGGATTTATGCTGAGGTCATCAGCATAAACCTTGGTCCCACTTGCTAATTTTAGTCATAAAGATGAAAGGAGGCTATAAAATCAGAATTGTTTCTGGACACTTCTGGAGCTTGCTATACATGTCCTTTTGATTTGCTTCAAAAACTAAAGGCATCAAGATGTCATGAGTAAGTCTGTGGCCTGTGCTTTCAGATCACTTGAACTCCCCCCACCTATATATGGTCCACATCTTCCTCACATTTAGATTCAGTCACCTGCTATGAGAACTTGAAAAGCAGCTTAGGATTTCATTTACATCTAACAAGTAGTCTTTCTTGACTGTTAAGGTTAACTGAGGGACCATGTGAAGCCAAACCTTCCCTCAAATGCCTTTTCTATATGTTTCTCAATAAGCTAAGCTTACATTTAAAAAAAAATGAATGAATGGTAAATGAATAAATGATGACTTGCTTTCTCATATGCAGCCAAGAATACAATTCCTCAAATCTCTGAGTGATATAACAAGGGGGAGGGGAGAACATTGTTTCCAAAGGGCCTCTATTGAATATTTAATGGATTTATTCATTCAATCATTATTTTTTTCATTTGTTTGAAAAAAAAATCTACTATTTTCCAGGCATCATGCTACAGGCTAGTGATCAAATGCAAATATCATATAGTTGTATCTCTGAGAAATTTCAAACTGAGTGAAGGAGTCAGGTAATTTAATGTTTGTAACATAAGTGCTTTAGCAGAAGAAGACATGAAATTCTAATTTCTGAATAGTATGGAGGATGAGGATTGGAGAAGGCAAAAGACAGAAGGCAGTATTTGAACTAGACAACATATAATAAACAGGTGATTGCTAGGTAAGGAGGAAGGGCATTCCAAGAGAAGATGTCAAGCATCAAAGTTGTGGCTGGAGAGTAGCTAGAAGTCCAATAAGGTTAGAGCAGAGGTCATGAGTATGGAGGAGTGGCTGAGGGCAAAGATAGAAAACTATGTGGGATCACTACATGAGGGGCCTTGACTACCAGTTTCAGTGTATACTGTTGATATTTGACAGGTGACAGGGATTCATAGGTGTTCTAAGCAGGAGAGTAATCAACAGTATATGCGCTCTTGCCTTCTGCATTCCTAACCTTTAGTGGCTCTCTCCTACCATGCTGGCTTCACAGCTCCTTTACTACTCATGTTCTTCCTGATGTAGCCTCATTATGGGTACTGCCCAAGGTTTACTCTCTCTTACTTCTTTCTCTCTTTTACCTGATGAATAATTCCTGCTTCCTAATCCACCTATCAGCTCTCTGTTATTAACTCAAATCCTTATCATCTATCTGCATTTTTTTGTTTTGTTTTGTTTTTGAGACAGAGCGTCACTCTTGTTGCCCAGGCTGGAGTGTGGAGGCATGTTCTTGGCTCACCACGACCTCCGCCTCCTGGGTTCAAGTGATTCTCCTCCCTCAGCCTCCTGAGTAGCTAGGATTACAGGCACGTGCCACCACGCCCAGCTAATTTTGTATTTTTAGTAGAGACTGGGTTTCTCCCTGTTGGTCAGGCTGGTCTCGAACTCCCCACCTCAAGTGATCTGCCCACCTGGGCCTCCCAAAGCGCTGAGATTACAGGCATGAGCCACCACGCCAGGCTTTGTGTATCTTTTACTCATTTTCAGTCTATTTTCCTCATAACATATATGTCATCACCATTGGAATGTGTGATGGCTTTGGGATGCATCAGCTTGGCTAGGCTGAACACATTTCCCCGACTTTCCTTTCTAGTGTGTTTCTAGTTTGAGTTAGGCTACAAGAAACATTTTCTTTTGAGAGTGCAGGAGGGAAGCAGTGGTGAAGACATGCACCTTCTACCAGTGACTCAATCAAACTATAGTTTGAATTCTCCAGTAAGAGGAGATGTAAATAAAGCCCAAAAATCAGTTGATTTTGAGTTCTTCAAAAGAGAGATTATCCTTGGGTGCTGCACTTAATTAGGCAGAAGTCATTTAGAGAGGGACTAGGCCTTCCATGAAAATCAGAGACACCACCAGCCCTGCACCCCTGGACTCCCTTCTTTTTGTGGACTTCAAGCCTCAGCTGGAGCTCATGGGGTCCTGCCTGCTTGTGATCATCTCTTCCTGATGCCTGCTCTGTAGACTTCAGGCTTACCTAGCCAGACCTCACAACTGTGTGAGCTAATCTTACATAATAAGCAAATCCATATCTATGTTTATATAATGTGCATATGCATATAAAATAATTATACATATGTATGTATACATATGTATGTGTTAAAATATATAGATGTGATATATTGAGAGAGAGAGGAGAGAGCTCCCACCAGTTCTATTCCTCTGATTGAACCCCAACTGATATAGAATATTCTACTCTCACTTTCAATTCAATTATGCAGAATAAACTCATTATCCTTTTCCTCATTCTACACCAGAACCAACTCCCTTTTTCATATAATTTTTTCCATCATACAGTCTTTTCCAGAATTTGAAAAAGAGAAAGACGCTTCTTTCTTCTCATCTATAGTATCCAGTAACCCCTAATTTCACACAGTTTTCCTTCAAGGTCTCTCTCTTCTATTCCAAACCAGGCTCTCCTTTTCTCATGCTATGATGATTTTCCTTCTTCCTAAAGCTTTTCCCTGTCTCAATTCTCATCCTCTTTTAATGCAGTCTCTATGGAAAGACCTTTTTACACCTCCCTACACACTGCTCTATTTAAAATGATATACTATTGCTACAAGTTAAAATCTTTAGTTGTTTTTGTCTGTTAAGATAACATTTAAGGCTTAACAAAATATTATCTCATAATTAATATAGTTAGAATAGTAGTCATAATACCAAAAGCACTTCTATGTAAGGCACTCTGAGAAGTGATTTTTACAAGTTATCTTCTTTAATTCTCACTATCATCCCATGAGATGGGTACGATTATCCCCAGTTTATAAGTGACAACACTGAGGCAGAGAGAGGTTAATTCATTCCCCAATTTATACATCCAGTAAGTGGTGTATCTGGGATTTGAGTCTGAGCCATCTGATCCGAGAGCCCACCACTCTCATGATTCCTGATTTGAATTCCACACTCTCAACTGACCTGGACTCTCACTATTCTTGAATATAATTCTCATTTTCTCACCTGCTTATGTAATTTCTCTCTCAAGGGACAGACTTCCTCCCTGCTCTCTCACTTTCCAACACCTGGGCTGGATTCAAGTCCTGCCTTCATTCACCCGTATCATAAGCCATGCACATTTCTCTCTTCTCATGACCTGCTGCATTTACTGTTGTTTAACTGGTTGATTTGAATACCTCAACTCTCCACTTAGTCTGTACAGCACCATGTTTACTTTACTTTTATACAGTTAAGAAGCCCCCTCTCCCACAAATACATATGTTATTAGTGCAGTTTTAAAGGAAGAAACAAACACACATAAACACTGTTATCTCTGGAACATGAACGTCAGATTTTTCAGATATATACCAGATAATTTGGGTTTCACCTCCTCAAGACAAGGTAAAAGCAGCATCCATTCTTTTAATTCAATGGTATCTAACCATGTGTGTTCTGACTACTTTGATAGGTTTATGAAAATGCTGAAGGTAAAAATACAAAAATTCCCTAAGTGTGGCAGACTTATTAGCAGGGTCCTTGCTGAACAATTTCATAGTCTTCACCCTTTGAAAGTCATTTCAATCCAAACAGGTTTGGGGGTATATTCGTGACTTTTTCCCAGCTTTTTACATTCCTGTGTGTGGGTCTCATTGAGTTTTGATAAGAATTGTGTAGAGAGGAAAAGGAACATTGTCCCTGCCAGAAAAAGTTGGGATAGATTTATTCTAGCACATTGGTATAATAACCCAACTTTTTACAAACGTTAGTTGACTGAATATTGTTTCTACTGGTTCTTTGTACATCCTTCTATTATTTATCAAAATACTATTGGTTGTTTACACCTCTCTCTTTGAAGGACCACGTGTCTTTATTTATTTATTTTTAAGACAAGGTCTCACTCTGTTGCCCAGGCTGAAGTACAGTAGTGCAATCACGGCTCACTGCAGCCTCAAACTCCTGTGCTTAAGCAGTCCTTCCACCTTCGCTTCCTGAGTAACTGGGACTACAGGTGTGTAGCATCACACCCAGCTAATTTTTTTATTTTCTGTAGAGATGGGGGTCTCACTATGTTGCCAAGGCTGGTCTCAAATTCTGAGACTCAAGGGATCTTTCCACCTTGGCCTGCCAAAGTGCTGGGATTATATGCATGAACCACCATGCCTGGCCAGAACCATGTGTGTTCATAATATTTTTTTAATGTCTAGCACCCTCCCTCTAAAATGATTGCTAAGTGAAGTAAAGGGGAAGAAAAAGAACTGTTTGATTACATGTTCTATGAAAGCATAGTAATCACTGATTTACAAGGTCAAGATGTGAGTTTTTTCCCTCACTCTTTTTGTAATTCCTCAACGACAGGTATTCCCTTGTACCACTCAGTGAGAAATGTTCTTTTGATTCGAGCAATATAAAAGAGATCCTTGTGGTGAAGGAACTGTCCTGTATCTTGACTCAGGTGGTAGATACACAAACCTATACATGTGATGGAATTACACAGGAGTAAATGTATATACCCATGAGTATAGGTAAACTAGGGAAGTCTGAATATCTAGATAAGATCTATGGGTTGTGTCAATGCCAATATCCTGGTTGATATTTAATTGTGGTTTTGCACAGATAACTTTTGCGAGATGGGGAAAACTAGGTAAAGGGAATGTGGAAATTATTTATATTATTTCTTACAATTGCTTGTGAATCTACAATTATCTCAAAATGAAACCTTTAAAATAAAATGACAATTTCTTTACTTACAAGAGGTTTCATAATGCCTTGGGATTGTGAGACAATTGACATGAAGGGTGATTAATTCATGACACTGTTAACCCTTCAAAATCTCTTTTGGATATACAACTTAAAAGATTTCCCAAAACCCAAAGTGACACAGAGAAAAAGATATGATAAAATGGCCCTTGACTAGAATTTGCCTTGGAGCTACTTTCTGCTTTCTCTCCTCTAATATTAGCAGTTGTGTTGTCACATACCATGAGAAAAGTCGGATAGCAGGACATTCAAACATATTTCTGCATTCATTTTTTTATAAGGCTATAGAGATGTTACTGAAGTTTCCCTTTGTCTGTCAATGAATAAGAAATATATTTCCAAATCAGATGCTAAAATTCCAGGAGAATGTTTGATTCATGGTGGTATTGGTTCACTTCCCTGTATAGTAATAATAATATAATAGTAATAGTACTAATAGTTGTTGTTTGTGTGGTTAATGTTGTGACTGCACTAGGGGCTTTCCACAGTCCAGAACCTGGTCAAAACATTTGCTATTCAAATAAACTATTTTCCTGTGAATTGTCTTCATTACCATGGAAACCCTATTGCAGCCCCTCTGAATTGGGAATGGCTGGCATAGGAGCAGCCCCAGGAGGGTAAGGTCAGGACCACGCAGATGTGACTGCTGCTCTGCTTGCCCTGCAGTGATAAGGGCACAGCTGTGGGAAACCAGAGCATCTGCTGTGAGTCACCAAGTGCAACAGGATGATAACAGAGTTAGGCTCGGAAAAAAACATCCCTTCTGAGACACAGAAGGCAGCACACCACAGAACACTGGCTCCTTTCTACAGAAAAAGGAAACCAAGCAATGTTCCTTCAGCAAGGCTGGCCTGTGCTTATGTGTCTGTTTCCTTCTGTCGGGTCTAGTGGGTCCCTATAAAGCAGAAGTCCTTTCCTCTGAATTTGAGCTGACTTGAAGATAGGCTGGATGCCACTTACAGCATCTGCGGAGACTCCAGAAAGAGACTCCCTTCCTTTCCCTATAGCACTCCATATATGGCTAAGGCATCCAGCCTTAAGGGATTGTGGTTAAGATCAGATGCTGGGTTTCCTGGAATGGACACTGGCCATCATTACTCATGAATCAAGCCTTCCTCTCTTAAGGGTGCTGGTCTTTTCTATATATAGATTGTTTAACTGGGGCTACGTTTATCCTCTAGGGAAGAAGAGTTGCATATAGAGCAGTAAGGATTTTTCCTGAATTGACCCCTAACTTATTAAGCTTTGGAACAATCTATTTTTCATGGCTTAAATTTATAAAATTTATACATATATACATACACATAGACACACGTATGTGTGTATATATATATAATACATATCTCCATATATTTTAATACTACTTTTTCCTTCCCTACTACATTCCTAACAAACATTTTTCTCCTCTTTTCAACTTAATTCAATGACATATCCCACTGGCTTCTCTTTATCTCCTTTCTTCTGTATCATTCACATTTGTTCACCCTCTGGCTTATGTATTACTACATTCAAATTTCTTACTAACAGATTGTAAAATACTTTCAGTCACATTTGCTTGCAAACCTTCACTCTCACGCAACTTCTCTTTCACACACAAACACACACAATCACACATACACACTCACACGTACTCTCCAGATCCCAGTCTGCTCTTGGTTCCTTGGGCTGGCCTTGACAGTCTCCAGCTAGTATAGCCACTGAGTCTTTGCTACCAATAGCCAAAGGCGTAAAACAAAACTGGGCTGGGGCCAGATGGAACTAGACAGTCGTGGAGCGAGTTGGCAGAACACCAAGGGGAAAGATGGTTCTAAAACCTCTTCAGCTGGGACTGAGAAGTGCTAGGGCAGCAGGAGAGAGTGGGAAAGCCTGATCTGGCAATCAGGACATGGAAAGCCACAGTCAAGGTGTGGGTGGGTGGGTGGATGGCGGGGGTGCACAGAGGTATTGGAGTTAAAAAGAAACTGAAGTAAGAAAAGTTAGAAATGATCATGAATTGATTACTTATTACCAATTAGGCACTGGGCTCTACATTTTCAGATATTTATTGTTTACTTTTTACTGCAAACATCTGAATGAGATGTTATTCTGCAGATGAGGTTCAAAGAGTATAATATTTAACCAGCTCTGTATAGAGAAAGTAGAGGATTTGGGTGCACTCCTGCTTGGAGCACTGGTTTGAATATATTTGTTTTCATTTGGGATACTCTTGCTCTCATTCACATGTTATGGGCTGGAGATGGTGAGAAAGGGGAAGCGCTGTGTGTTGGCATTGGGAGATGGTATTTAGTTTCAGGAGCAGCTGCCCAGGCCTCTGAAGAACAGACACTGGAAACCAGAGGCACAGCAAATACCCCTACTTCTTAAGCAAGGATGGCTCATTTTTGCCCTGCCTTTCGCATACATACTTCCCAAAGGCCAAAGCACTGCTTTAAAAAACAAATAAATGAAAACAAAAGACTTTGAGACAAGGTTTTATTCCATGCTTGGTCCTGACTTCTAGAGGTTGCCATGACCCCACGGTTGGAATTGGGATGTGCGGAGTGGCACTGAGACGGTAATATGAAGGAAGGGTGGGTTAATGTCTATGTTCCTGTGGTAAAGAAGATACAAACACTGCATTGAAGCTATCATTAGCAAAACTCCAACTCAATCAGTAGAAACTTACATTTGCCCATATGATGTCAAGTAATTGACTCAAATTGTTATACACTTATTCTATGAAACCATTAACCACTTAAACAATGAAAACCATTGTTCTTGTATCAAAAATAACTCTGCAGACTGGGTGTGGTGGCCCATGCCTGTAATCCCAGCTCTTTGGGAGGCTGAGATTGGAAAAGGACCCAAGCCCAGGAGTTCAAGACCAACCTGGGCGACAAAGCAAGACCCTCATCTCAACAAATAAAAAGTTAGCTGGCATGACGGCATGTACTTGTGTCCTAACTACTTGGGAAGCTGAGGCAGGACAATTGCTGGAACCCAGGAATTCAAGGATGCAGTGAGCTATGATGGTACCGCTGCACTCCAGCTTGGGCAAAACAGTGAGACCTTGTCTCCAAACAAACAAGCAAGTGAAATCTCCATGATGAAGAAGTGATATGGTTTTCATCTGTGTTCCCACCCAAATCTCATGGAATTTTAATTCTCAGCACTGAAACTGGGACCTGGTGGGAGGTGACTGAATCATGGGGAAGATTTCTCATGGCTTAACACCAGCCCCCTTGGTATTGTTGTGGTGATAGTGAGTTCTCTCCGTCCTTCCTTCTGCTCTACCAGCCATGTAAGATGTATCTACTCCCCCTTCACTTTCCACCATGATTATAAGTTTCCTGAGGCCTCCCCAGAAGCAGAAGCTACTATACTTCCTGTACAGCCTGTGGAATTGTGAGCCAGTTAGATCTCTTTTTATTATAAGTTACCCAGCTTCAGGTATTTCTTTATAGTAATGCGAGAATGGACTTTGAACTGGATGCAGCAGCTGGATAGAGCTTTGTGCTGTCTCCCTTGAGGCAAGAATGAGTGTGTTTTATGTACAGGAAGAGTTGGCATTTGGTGAACGAGAAGAGCCAAGTATGTAAGAGACTGCTTTGTGTCTGCCAGACTGGTCCTTTTCTTTGAGGGCCCACAGGTAGGCTACAACTGAATTCTAATTAATGGAATTGTGACCATCAAGCACTTTCCCTTCCAGCATGACAAAGATGAACACTGTGACCTTGGAGGTCCTGTATTAAAGTGGGGCAGGTCACAAGATGAAAAGAGCCAAGGTCTCAAGTCACTATCTGAAAAAGAGCCTTCCATCAATTGAAAACTCTTATTTTTTATTTCGTTTGAGTGAAATATTAACTTCTATCATATTTGAGCCTTTTTTTGTAGTGGCTACATCTGTATGTTGTATGTCAGACAGATAAATATAGAAACTAAGCTCTCAAGTATGATATGAATACTGGAAATTAGAAGTGTACAGAAGGCAGACTATCAATGACATATCTAACTAGTTTTATGGATTTCTATTCTTATCCAGATGAGTGATCCTACCTCATCTGGGATCCAGCTCAGGAGATTGTTACTTAAGGCTTTGGAGCATTCGTTGCTGCTTTCTATATTCTTGTGCTTATGGATATTGGCCTGCTTTGAACACACAGAAATAGAAAAATGTGATCAAAACTCCTCTAGGATGCACAGCTTGCCCCCCTTAGGAAATCACAGCTCTTGGAGGCCATAGCCAGTTCAGCAGCTGTGATCTGCTGTGTTCCTGGGCCACATATGTTGAAGAGATGCCGTCCCCAGTAGGCCTCAGACTGAAAAACAAATGCAAATTTGTTCTGCATTTTTATAAAATGCTCTTCTCTTCCACATTTTTTTTTCAAGTTGAGGCCTCCTGGGAAGGAAATCGGCAAAGGACCCACTTCTGCCTAGACTAGACTAGAGCTGTCCAGAACAAATGCAAAGTAAGCCACGCATGCAGTCTTAAATTTCATAGTAACATTTAAAAAGTGAATAGGTGAAATTAATTTTAATAACATATATTTAACCGAGTGCATTCAAAATATTATCATTTCTACATGTAATCAAGAAATTTTTACCTTTCATACTAAGCCTTTGAAATCCAAAGTGTCTTTTACCCTAAAGCGCATCTCAGTTCAAAACAACCACATTTCTAGTGCTCAACAGATGCATGTGTTATGTGGTTGCTGTATTGGATGGCGCAGGCCTAGATGTCTGTTCTTTTCTGGGGTCAGTAGCACATTCCTCTAGATTATTGCTGCCCAGAGTTTGTGAATTATCTTTTTAATGGCATCTGCTGCTCTAAGAGGAATGATCGTTAAACACAGCACATGTTGTGAGCTAAAAAGAAAGAAAATTTCCTCTAGGGATTTAAATTTTTCTCTAGAGATTCTCACGCTCTCGGGCATCATCGGAATGAAACAATCTAAATCCGTGAGTTAGCCCATCATCACTATCTTCACCATATTCTCAAGCAATTTCTTCCTTCAGATTTCCATTTGAATCGGAAAATAACTCTCTCTCCATGTTGCTGTCCCTCTGGGGATGTGTGTGTAGTGTGTGTGTGTGTGTGTGTGTGTGCGCGCATGTGGGTGTGTGTGTGACTTTTCTGGGCATTTTTAATGCAATTTCTGCAAGGAAGTTGGGAGGCTAGCACAGCATAGTTAGACAATATTTGATATCAAATATTCTAGCTATGCCTACCTAACTGCTATGTGGCTTCAGGCAACTTTTCTGAGTATCTGTTTTTTCAGCTCTAAACTGGGGAAATTGACATCATTTTGTAAGAATTTAGTGAGGAATGACATGTGACGTATCCATGATGGGCCTGGTAAAATGCATGTCACAGATCATAAAGGATCTTATGTGATATACAAAGGAGTTTCAATTTTATCTTGCAGGCAACAGGAAGCCAGTGAAGACTACGAATGAAAGATGATTTGATCATATTTTCCATTTATAAGGTATTTCTTGCTGGGAAGAAAACTGAATATTTTTTTTCTTATAGTCAAGCTTTGTCCCAGAAAAAAAGTGTTTGCTTCCAAATCTTTCAAATCTTTTCTTTGAGTAGAAAAGGAAAGAATTTTGGCTAAGCTTTAAACTGGATTTTTCTGTATACCCAGAGGTATCTTTGAATGAATAGATTTAACATCCCATTAGACACTTCTGCCTCTTGCATTTAGTAATTTGAACTTTTCTTAGGAAGATACACACAATAATATTACAGGCATGATTTAGAAAATAATTTATGACTACCTCAGTGGGTTTTAATATAACATCCTGGGCCTCTTTAATGAGACACATTATGACCCTCAGACCAGATAGTTCTAGACTAGATGATTCTAATTCCCTTGTCCTCTTAGTCTCTCTAGGAATCAGTGGAGATTAAATTGAAAGATAATTGAAAAAAATCAAAATTGATAACTGAAAGACAGCAATCGAACGGATTCATTTTCAGAATGACTGTGTAAGGACAGTGCCAGCTGAAATTTTCACTTGTATTTCAGCAAAAATCACACTAATTGAGCATGTTTCCTCATTTGGGGGAGCTTATTCTTTTTAACATCTTAACCTTAGAGAAACTACCATCTTCAATGGCAAACATGATAAAGCACTGGGGAATCTGACTCTCGATCTACTCTACACTGCTTTTCCCGTGCCTAAAACTGAGAATATAAAAATTCTACTCTATTTATTGACCTTTATAGGTACAGAGTGTATGTGAATTTAGGGCAGAACATAAAATATAATAATGTCACTCAATTTGACTATAGCTGGTGAGATAGCCCTCATTCAGCAACCTTTATAGACTAATTAAGAACCTGATGCATGATGATAAATATGAGTATACAAGGTATAGCATTTATAACTTGTGTGCTTAAACCAACTCGGTAAATGTAATTGAATCTTAGAAAACATTATTCAAATCTGAAGTGTCTGTCCATAGAAAACAATGAACCCCAGCCAAGATGGATGAGGGCCAAGATGGCAACAGTAATTTTAACTGTACAAACTGAGATTAAGTATGCAAAGGAAATTTGAAAGTATAAAGTATTATTTCAATTTGAGGAGTGATTATTAAATAACTCCTTTCATGACAGTACCTTGCAATGAATGCTTTCTTTTGGGAGAAGATATGAATCATCTGACCTTTCACATAGTAAACTTTAGCAGAATCTCAGAGTTGGCCAGATCTGAGAAGCCACAGCCCGTCATAAAATTCTATCATTTGTCTTATAACAATAAAGAATCTTCCTCTATTCTTTTTAGTCACTCAGATATATATATATACACATATATATACTTTATATATATATACAAACGCCTCAGAACTCGAACTCTTTAAGTGAGATAACTCATTCTACTGTAGTTTATCCTTAAAAAATAACTTGATATTGTTCCAAGAACAGAAGTTTTTTTGTACTAAAAGAGATAGTTTACAGAAAACAATGATTTTGCTTGCCAACATTGTGCGCAAGGAATTTGTTGTTTATGACCAGTAAAGGCTTATGAAATGTCTAAACGTACTTTCTGAAAATAGGATTTCTGGTGGAGTCATCATGCTGTCTTGACTCCCAAAACTTCTTCCCAATGTGTATATAATTCATATTCATGCAAACCAATCCCAGGCCTCTTCGCCTAGAGCCTAAAAGAAATTATTCTGGATCTAAAATAATTTGGGTTTCTTCAAAATGGAAATTACTAAAAACATCTTTGCATAATGATGCCTATTGCCAATAATTAATTCATTAAAACTCTAAATTTCTATGTACAAGATGCTATCCTTGACACCAAAAAATTCACACCACACACATATGTAACATATTAGATGAATAAGATATTAATCACATATTTAATTATATAATATATAACCCCCCCCCACACACACACACACACACACACACATATGTCTTCCAAGCCATTTCATCCTAGCTAAGGGATAAAAACAGAGAAACAATAGTTATACACTAGTATTCCCATGGTGCTGACCCCTAACAGTTTTGTAGGAGCTCCAAACCCCTCTCAAACTCCTCCCAGACTATTCTAGGAGTCCTAAAGAATGCCTCGCATGTGCTTTGTGCACTGAGTGTCTGGGCTGCCATGCAATGTCTCTTCTCCTTCTCTCCAGATCCAAGCCACAGAGCTAGAGCTCTCTATCTCCATCTGTGCCTAAGGCCTCGACAGAGGCTGCCAGTGCTCAGTGTTGGGGAAGGCACCTGCAGATTCTCGCACTCATGTTACCAAAACCTGGAACTCTCAATATCCTTAAGAGATTTCAGAAAAACAACCTTTTTGGTTTTAGAGTGCTCTTATTTTTTAAGCCAAATTTATTCTAAGCAAAAGCCTAGAGGGGCTGAAAGTCTGGTAGTACCATTACAGTGTTCAGGATTATCCACAGTTCTTGTCATTGAAATTGGTGTATCTTAGTTTCCTCTTCTCATAGAGCAAGTTCTCTCCTGAGGGAATTCTTGGTCACTGAAGCAAACAGAGAGCTGAAGAGCTTATGCCATTAGTCTCCAGGGAGGCCTGATTTCTAAGGAAAGCACAGCTCAGGCTCAAGTTTGGGCCTCATTAACAGTACAACTCTACCTGCCTTCAAAGGCCATATGTTCTAGGTGTGATAGACACACAGGCTGACCGTTTATTCCAATGTACTGTGCTGAGAGATATAGTGGAAGAATATTTTGAGAGATATTTAGCCAAATTTGAAAATTCTCACTGGACCTTCTGAGAGATATGATGCCCAATTTAAGGCTTGAACATGAACACAGTGTATGTTTTTTCTATTTTCAATGGTGCTAAATTCTCCCCTCCCAATCAAGATAAATTAGAGAAATGTGAGAAATTAAAATAGAGCCCCAGAGTCACTGGGCTCTAGTTTTTGGAAATGGGAGGCATAGAATGGCCTGAGAAAGGCTCACTTTAGAACAAACTTCTAGTCTCTGCAGTGGAGACAATGACCTTAACCCTTTAGCTGAACAGTCCAGACTTCTGTTGAAACACAGGGACCTCGCTGGGTCTCTAGAACACTGTGTTGAGACAGATGCTCACACAATGTGTGGGGCTTGGTTAGCAGGGCCTCTGTGGGTGAAGAGCAAGAAGAAGCAACAGGAATGCCACATAGTTTCTCACCCTACCTAATTTCTGCATAAACCTCAAGCCACATGTTTTCTATAAGATATATTAGCCAAGTTTGTCTCTACTCATACTATTTCCCCAAGAATCAACTCAACCGTTGACTCTACAGTTAGCAATGAACTCGCAGCCCAAGTAGTTTTATTTTTGAAATGTGGGAATCCTTTATAGTTTTCTAAACTATAAAAGAAATATATGGCCTGAACGAGATAATTACTTACATTTTTCTTGAGCTGATACTTATTTGGAGTTTAGCTAATTAAAAATATAATATGACCCATTAAAATGTAGCTAAATTTTTAATCATAAAACCATTGACTACTTTCATATTTTCCCATGGACAATTCTAAAGTGAGTCTTCTCAAACATTTTGCCTGCCAGGAGCGTTAGACTGAGTGTCAGTTCCAACCACACAGGGTTGAGGAGAAGTGCTTTACTGAGGTGTGGAACACAGCCTCAGGATAGGCATTAAGACATGGCACTATCTCCACAATTCCATATGAAACGTTTTGTGGAGAAGACTCTTCAGAGGCAAAATTATGAAGCCTCGAAAGCAGAAAACAAGGCATCTCTCTTTGTACATCCCCAAACCAAGCTTTGCCCAGTGTCCATTAAGGTTCTGATTCTTGTTTTTTAACCCTTTTTCAATCACATGGACATAAACACATAGACGTGCACGTTTACACTCAAAAAGAACCTGGCAGAGCAGTGAGCAGTGTCTGGTCTCTGCTTTTCTGTTAGAAAAAGCCTTATACACATGAAAACAGTATGAAGCTTCCTCAAAAAATTAAAAACAGAACTACGATTTTATCTAGCAACCCCACTTCTGGATAGATATCCAAAACAATTAAAATCAAGATCTGAAAGAGATGTTAGCACTGCCATGTTTACTGCCACATTATTTGCAATAGCCAAGGTACAGAAACAAACTAAGTGTCCTTTGATCAGTGAATAAAGAAAATGTGGTATATACAGTAGAATACTCTCCAGCCTTGAAAAGAAAGAAATCCTGCTATTTGTGACAACATGGATAAACCTTGAGGACATCAGGCTAAGCGAAATAAGCCACACATAGAAAGACAAATACTGAATAATCTCATTGATAGGTAGAATCTAAAAAAGTTGAACCCAGAAGTGGAGAGTAGGACAGTGATTGCCAGGGGCTAGAGGTTGGGGGGAAAGCAGGAATGTCGGTCCAAAAGCACAAACTTTCAATTATGAGATGAATAACGTCTGGGGATCTAATGTGCAGCATGGCGACTATAGTTCATAAGACTCTATTGCACACTTGAAATTTGCTAAGAGCAGACCTTATTTTTTTCTCACCACAAAAAAACCTAGTTATATGAGGTGATGAATGTGTTAATTATGTGGTCATCATTTTACAAGGTATACATATACCAAATAATCACATCGTACTCCCTAAATATATGGAATTTTTGTCAATTATACATCAGTAAAGCTGGGGTAGGGGTGGGGAAGAAAAGAAGCAGGCAGAGAAAACTCAGCTTAGGAAACAGCATATAGAGAAGTCACTGTGTCAACTGCCTCGGCGTCCTGGAAGTATTTTCATGGCCCAGAAGAAGGCCCAAAGAAATAAGAAATAAGAAAGGCCCCACAAATGCTCTCTTTCTTTTCTTTTTCTTTTGCAAGATCATCACTCTCAATGTTGTAAACCAAAGTATGATTTGAGGTGAACTGCCCATCTGTCGTTCACCTCCTGTCAGCTGTCACCCAGCTCACTGATTGGAAAGAACACTAGGGCATTGGGTCTAAATTGGCCAAGGGGTAGGAAACATGGAGCAGTCATAAATGGAAAGTGTTCAGGCTCAAAACAAGTTGCTAGGGGGAACCATACAGGAATCTGTGTGAGGCAGCTTGAAAATGTTTATATAAAATGCAGCAAAAGTGGGAGAGAAGAAAGCCAAATAAATCCGTGCCCACAGATGTCCTCACATTTGAAGAGGGATTTTAGCAATTAAAAGTTTAGCAAGTGTTTGGGAGCCAGAAGTGGGAAGTTTTGGAGTCCCAATTAGGAGATAGATATAAAGTACTTCCAATCTGGAGACTGAAAAATCAGAAATAAACAAAGGTGGTAGTTTCGGAAGAGAGATTTTAAGGTTATTTCTAATAAAAGCCAATTAAAACAAAGCATAACAACAACAAATTGTTCAAGACCCTTTGACTTTGTTGACTGTTTAAAATTTTATCTCTGAAATGAAAGGTAGGTCTTTTGCTTTCTTGACCTTTTCCCTAAATAAACAAATATATGTATTAGAGAAATACATGACAGAAAATGTGTTTGAAGAATGTTTTTCAAAATAGGACAAGGGAATAGAAAACTCTCGCCTTGTAAGTTGCTCTCAGGAAATGTTACCTTAGTATTTGCTATTTTAGTTATTTTCATCAACTGACATGTTTTTTAAAGTTCTGGCTTAGAATAATTGTTATAATGAGTAAAAATGTGAGTGCTTGCTACAAGTGTAAAAATGATATAGAGAGTAGGTACTATTTTGGTCCTACTTCACAGGGAGGGAACTTAGGTTAATAACATTTTTGGGGGGTCACACCTATAGCAAAACAGTAGCTGGAGCTTGAACCCTGGACTTTCTCATCGCAGAGTCACACAATTAACCATGAGTATAAATTTTCAAACTCCACGCCTCTTAGTTTCATGTGAGCTGTCCTGAATTCCCCGTAGCCACAATGTATTTAAATCTGGGCAAACACAATGATAGTTTTCACTGAAACTGCAAAACTATCATCCTACAGGAGACAACGTTCTAAAGGTTCAAGGCATTAGCTGCTAGAAGTGAAGAACATTGAGCAGTGGGCAGAACACTACGTCAACCAAGCAAAGGCCATTCTTTTGCCTCATACACCTTGCTTCTCTTTGACAACACCGGCAACCTTCATTCCAGGGTCTAACAGTTTGGGTCACATAATAGTTGCAAAATACGCATTTTTTATTCAGTAGATATTTTTGAACTGAAAATAACATCTTCCATCAATCTCTGCCCAGGTGTCACTTGAGCTCCATGAAGCCATCTGCACTAGCATGCCAGTCATGCCTGTCTCCAACCAGCCTGACTCCTTTCCTGTTGCCCCTTCACTAGTTCTGACTTCTCTCGTGAAGTTTAACTAAGGATTACATAAAATATGCATAAGTCAAATGCTCTGGAAGATGGAAATTTATATACATGTATAAAGCATTATCGTTATAATTGTACATGTTGCAGCATCGCAGGCAGTAATGCACATGAGTTTATGTTTGTATTTAACATGCACTGAGGCTGGACTGTGGGCCAAACAAAAAATTACTTGATTTAATCTCAAAACAACCTTTTTAAGTGGCTGTTAACATTGCCCTGCTTTTACCAGTGAGGAATCTGAGGAGTAGAGAGGTTGTATATGTTGAGCCGACACTCATAGTGAGGGACTGGCTCACCCAAAATTCAAACTCATCTCTATCTGACCTTGAAGCTCATGCTCTGAACCATTTTTTAAAACAGTCTCTATATATTAGTTTCCTATTTCTGCTATAACAAAATACCACAAACTTCATGGCTTAAAAATAACACAAATTGATTATCGTACAGTTCTGGAAGTCAGAAGTGTGAAATGAATCTTATGAAACTAAAATAAGAATTTCTTCTTTCTGGAGGCTCTATGGGAAACTCGGTCCCTTGTCCTTTTCACTTTCTAGAAGTCATTCACATTCTGGACTCTTGGTCACATCACCCTAACCTCTACTTTGGTTGCTGAATCTTCTCTAGCTCTGACCCTCCTGCCTCCCTCTTATAGAGAGCCTTCTGATTTCTTTGGGATGAATAATCTAGGATAATTTTCTCATCTCAACACCCTTATTTAATCACACTTGCACAGTTTCTTTTGTCATGTAATATAACATATTCACAGACCCTGGCAATTAGCATGCAGATGTCTTTGGGGGACCATTATTCAATCACACACTAAAAAATGCCTTATGTGTTTCGTGGGGGGCTGGGGGAATCATTTCAACATATAGGTGTGTCTTTGTGTTTCCTTCACTACTGTGATTTAAGCTCATTGAAAAAAGAGACTGTCATCTCACAGCTGGCTATAGCTCTCTGGCACAGCCCACTCCCTGTGTGCTCCCATCTGCAGGGTGTGAATTTAAGAGATCTCTCCCTTAGCTCTGACCTCTCAATCCCCAACTGCTCCACAGGAAAAGAAACTGCCCTCAACCATTATTGGAAGAAAAGCTTATTATTCCATCATCAGAGATGAAGCTAAAAATATAAATAGTATCAGAAGCTATAACGTTGACCTTAGAATTAGACAAATTAGCAAAAATATCAAACCAGTTCTGATGACAAAAGAAAAGAGCCCTGGGTAACTGAAGAGGCTGAAGGAAGGAGTAGGGAACACAGAAAAATGATATTGAGAGTTGGGACACTCCAAATAAAATTTTCTTTCTTCACAATTTTGCCAAAGTTGAGGCCTACTGTAAATAAAATTCTGGTAATCATTAGTATTGTTCACCAATATTTTCAGTTCCTTTTCTTTCTGGCACATAAGATTGCTATTTCCAAATCCTTGCAGTTATATGTGGCTAAGGGACATCTAAGGCAGAGGTACAACATGACTGAAGTGACATGTGTCACATCCAGGTAGAAGCCTTGGAGAGCGGGTGCCACATTCCCTGACACTTCCAGAGTAACCGACAATGCCTGACACCATGGAGCCTCCATGAGCCTATGCACCTGAGGACTAGGACATGGGGAAGGGCCTCCAGTTGACCTGTGATGGTCATAAAGCGTGAGTAAAGAATAAGCCTTTGTTGTTAATAACCACTCATATATGAGGGTTTACTATATTGCAGCTAACAGAGTCTCTCCTGACTGATATAAAAATCTAGTTCTTTTCTGGTTATAGCGATTGTTAAAGGAGAACAATGAGGAAAGGGAAGGGTGGTTGGATATCACTTAGTGGCAATAGATTTTTTTCAAACTTCCACTAAGAACATTGCATTAAATGAAAATGAACACTCTTCTGGAAACCTGAAAGTGTAATGTAACAAGGATATATACAAGGGCTTTATAAATTGTGAATCACTTTGCAAATGCTAGCTAAAACAATATTTATTTATCATCCACAATTGCAGCCAAGATTACATGTTTTCTCCTTTTGTAAGTCCATAATATTTACCTAACTCTCACTAAAGAAATACTTAGTCACACTGTATGTAGACAATTCAAAAGATCAGAGACAACTCTTCTAATTTATGTGTCAAAACAAATATCCACAAGAAAGACTAAGGCCACTTGACATAATATATACAATTCAAGATGAATGCTTCTTTGATATGTGTGTGTGTGTGTGTGTGTGTGTGTGTGTGTGTGTGTGTGTGTTTGGAACAGGATCTTGCTCTGTCATCCAGCCTGGAGTGCTGTGGCACAGTCAGAATTCACTACAGCCTCAACCATATTGGCTCAAGTGATCCTCCCACCATCAGCCTTTTTGCTAGGTGGGATTATAGGCACATGCTACCATGCCCAGCTAATTTTTTTTTTTTTTTTTTGTAGAGACAGAGGTCTTACTATGTTGCCCAAGCTGATCTCAAACTCATAAGCTCAAGTGATCCTCCCGCCTTAGCCTCCCAAAGTGTTGGGATTACAGGTGTGAGCCACTGCACCTGGCCTTGCTAATCTTTTTATTATTCAAAACCTCTAGAAATAGTACAGGAGATCCAAGCACTAGTCTCCTGTTGTCATGGATAGAGAAAGTGGAGAACAGAGCAGGATAAGTGGCTTGTTTGGGACTAGACAAGGCTGTCACTAAGTGACTCACTACTTCAGCCCTTTGCTCCTCTT
This sequence comes from Theropithecus gelada, assembly GCF_003255815.1. NCBI lineage: Eukaryota > Metazoa > Chordata > Mammalia > Primates > Cercopithecidae > Theropithecus > Theropithecus gelada. The sequence goes on from NC_037674.1 coordinate 14,480,017, forward strand.
GGCACCTGGACCAGCAAAGGCACACATGTTCTGTAACTTTTTTGTTCCTGCCAAACCTGTTATAAGAAATAAACTTGGAGCACCCAGGAGTTTAGCAACATATTATCATCTTGGAATGTGACATTATTAAACCCTCCTAATCCCCACGTCTACAAAATTAAATAATCCAGAGCATGTTTTCTAAATGGAAATGGAAGTGTATACAGGCTTAATCATAAAGAGTTAATTTTTAAGCCCTTAAAATTAGAGAAATGACAGTGACAATAAAAATTCTTCTTTTTATCACTTCCGGGGTGAAGCTTGTTTAGAGCAGCCAGCACTGGTTACAAGGAATAGCCACGACAGATTGAGGAAATCGCAGCTCTCACCTATAGTTACTGGCAAAACAAAGTCTGGACTTCGTCTCTAGAGGCAGAGACTGGAACTTGATCTCTTAGCGTCTGGTCAGTTCTACTGCTACCAAACAAGGAATAAGCAAGATTTCCTTCTCTGGATTGCCTTTGGGATTGACTTTCTGTTCATCCTGTTTAGTGAGTCTCCTCTGTAAGGAGTCTTCAGGGTTCCAGGCACTCTGAGAGCTGTTACTCACTCCGGGGCTCCTCTACTGGAGGGCACAAACTGTGGGCCACGTACAAGGTACAGCCACACCCCAGGGTGCTGTAGGAGTCCAGCACTCACAAGTTTAAAATAGTCACCCACTTGGTTTCACCTCAGGTCACTGTTACTTTCTTTTAGCCACCTATTCTTCAGGAGACAAGTTCCCTTCCTGATTTATGACCATTCTCTTCTTGACAAGGTCAACTTCCATAGTGCCGCCTACCTTCCTCCTTTCCTGACCCAAGCTACTCTTTCTCAACTTTTCTCAGATCCTTTCTTGAAATAGTTTTATTTTGCACTGTTACATTTCCTTGTGTTTCCTGAAGGGTGCACTTCAAGTAAATGTCTGCATTGACAGAGCAACTGTATCTCTGTAACTAATTCCAGCCAAAAAGTTCTTCGTAAATCGAGTATAATTAGGAAAGAAATTATGCACATATACGACATTCCTTTCCTGGGATGGACTGATGATTGTTGGAAATATTTTATTAACTCATACCCTCCTTTATTCCCAAAAGGATTCAGGGCTGCATCTTTCCATGCCTTTTTTGGAGTGTAGGGTAACATATGCTGCTGTGGTCTGTGAAAACAATGGGCAGAGTCCGGGCGCGGTGGCTCACACCTGTAATCCCAGCACTTTGGAAGGCCGAGGCGGGTGGATCACAAGGTCAGGAGATCAAGACCATCTGGCTAACACAGTGAAACCCCGTCTCTACTAAAAATACAAAAAAAATTAGCCAGGCTTGGTGAAACACACCTGTAGTACCAGCTACTCCGGAGGCTAAAGCAGGAGAATCGCTTGAACCCTGGAGGCAGATTGCAGTGAGCCGAGATTATGCCACTGCACTCTAGCCTGCTTGACAGAGCAAGACTCTGTCTTAAATTAAAAAAAAAAGAAAAAGAATGGACAGCTCTTGCTTTAGTAAGGTTTCCATTCTTGTTTTAAGAAATAGCAAAGGGTTAATATTAAACTCATAATGCCCTTGAAACCTTGTGTAAGTAACCTTATCCTAGAAAAATGACCTGTATTTCAATTTATATTAGATGGGTGAATTTTCATATGTAAACCTTCCCTATGTAAGAAAAAGTAAAGGAAGATACCCAAAAAACTCAGATAGGAGAGAGAGGGTACCTGCTGAAGAAAGCACATCCTCTCTAGGATTATATGTGGTCTGGATCATCAAAATTGTCTGAATTTTTGTTGCTTTCCCTGCCATTATGATTTGAAAAGGCTTGTTGAGATGTCCTCTCTACCATATTGGATAAAATAATATCCTTTGGCTGGACTGTTCAAGCTCAGAGAGGCCAGGTACTTAGGTGTGTGACCTTCAACTGTTTAATAAATAGAAAGCAATGAAGACTGCCTGAGGTTACAGATCATTGAGATGAGTTTTAATCACCCTTTTGGAGAGACACAAGCCAAAGTGTTCAACAAAACTACAACCGACTGGCTCTCTTGAGTTTAGAACATGAATGTCTCATTTCCATAGCTCTCTTAGTTCATCTCTTAGATTAAACACAATGTTGAAATTTCCTAAGATCATTTTGCCATGAATTTCTCCTAAACTCTTAAGTAAAGACAATATCAGCAGGGAACCAGGTCAGCCCACTCTTTCAAGGAAGCAGTTTTCAGAGAACTATCGAGACCCTTGTCAGCACTAGGAAGGATTCGTGAAGTTTTATGATTGCCTCTTTACTCTTTCCCACGTGTGATCAATGACTAGAGATGAAGTAAGTCCTTCTCAGGGTGGGACAAGAGGCATGTCTAGGGCTTGTTTCCTTATAATTTTGTCTTTCATTTACTTTCTGTAGTTCTGCAGCCAGTTCATAGGACTCCAGGGACCTTGAGACTGAAGCACATTCTACAAATAAAGTCAAATGCAGTGAGTAATCTCAGCTCAGCACAGCTGAGAGGGCACGGGTCAGGCCTGGAAGTCATCAGATGAAAAATCAGACCAAAAATTAAAATGAGAATACTGGCAGCTAGTGAAATACCAAAAAACGACAATTCCTTCACTTGGTCCTCCCTGCCTTTCCAGACCATGATCTCTCATGCTGCATTCAACTTGCAAGGAGATCCTTCTCTATGCAGAGATCATACAGGACTTCAGGTGCTTGCGAGAGCATATGGTGTGTTCTTTGCCCCTGGGAACCTTCTCTTTCGGACATCAGCTGAATCCTTACAAGCCCTAGTGTTGCTTTAGTCTAGACTAAGTGGATCACTGTCCAGGGAATCAGACCTATTGATGACTCTCAAAATTTCACTAAAGGGATACTTATACAAACATCAAACTGCAGAGTCATTTATCAGCTCTGTGTGCAGATAAATAATCATCCAGGGAGAGGATATTTCAACCAGAAAAGATAAGGAACTTTAGCTAAGCTGTCTGAAGAAAGTCAGTGAAGGTTGAATAAGGATAAAGGGAGGCCTCCCTATTAGGACATGAAGGGAAAAAGGGAAATTCCCCAAATAAGAAAAAAATTGGGACAAGGCCAGTCAATTACAGAGACTGCCCTGAAAAGACTGGCCAATGTGAGCTGACCCTGGAGCTGAGACTAAAAGCTAAATGCCAAAGTCTCTTTCTCAGAGGTCAGCTGGTGCCTGAGACCCAGCATCGGGGTTATTAGGCCATAGCTGGAGCCTTCCTGGCTCAGTCTCACTCCCCAAAGGGCCACTGCTATCCAATAGGCCAATAGTTGCTAAATCCAACTGAACAAGATGAATTATATAATCTTTCTGCGCGGGGCTTTTATGATTAGATAAGATTTGCATAGAGACTTCAGGAAGGCCACCCTTAGACTTTGGATTAATATTCACTCTCTCATAATTGTATGCATTATCTCCTAGATAGAATTCACCTGATTATAAGGGAAAAAAAGAAGTGAGATAGTCTGAAAAATATTCAAAGACATGCTGCCACTTAATAAAAGCTAAAAGTTTCAGCCTAAACGTTCCTTTTTAATGAAGATCTTGGTGCAGCTGAAATGGGATGATTCAATTCTAACACATCTAAAGAAATTCACCATAGTTAGCAGAACAGATTTGCTTCTTCTCAGTGAAATTATCGTTCATCTTTCTCAATGTTTATAAAAGTAGGATCTTTAAAAGTCTACATTATAAAGCAAAAAAAAAAGAAAGAAAAGAAAACTGTTCCACAGCTGAAAACCAAAAATAAGTCATCAAAATTGAAATGGAAACACATTCCCCTCGATAATTACATTTTAGTAAATAAAGATATAACTAGCTGTTGCTGATGATTTCTGGTGCCGAAAATGACCCAGAATTCTACTTCAATCACAGTTGAGTCCAATTTTTAAAGATCAATCACGTTTACTTGTTTTGTGTCATTATGCCAATGAATAAGTTAACAAGAAGATAGCTGCTGGCAACAATATTCCAATTCAGAAGTGGACATGAAGACAAACAGGATTCTCTGATGAATGACCCCAGTGGGTAATTAGCAATTTATTGAAAACAGATAGCAGGTGCCCTAGACTCCCCAGCCAGCAAGGAGGCTATGTCCAAACTCAACTTCTCACAGATCTCTAGTTAGTGGGCCGGTGTCTTTCCCAGAACTCCCCTTTAAACAGCGGGCACCTGAGCTCAGGCTTCCAGGAGCTTAAGCTCAAACGCTTATTCACTCCATTCCAGGCTTCCTCTATAAAAAAGGGAGAGCCACAGAAAAGTCTCTTCTGGAACCCAGATCCTCAGTGTAACTAGAAGTGTTCCAGCCTAAGCATTTCTTTTTTGCAGGAAGTCAAAAGAACAGAGACCCATGCAGCCACTGGCTCTTCTGCCTGTTAATTCCAATCTGTCTCAAATAATGCTGTTCACCCAGAGTCTTTGCATAACAACGAGGAAACGGAGACACAAGGGTACAACACCGCCATCATCTATCCACTGAGTCAGCAGAGTCACTGTGGATGGCATCTACCTTATTTACGAAGAAACCGATACACAAAGACACCAGCCATAGACCTAGCCTTTTATTTGCCACCCCTTTAATGCCCACAACATAGTAGTGCCTGCAGAATTGTTAACTAAAGTGTTTCTCTAATGAGGGAGTGAGTGAGCACTCTCATATGATGGCTTTCAATAGCCAAAAGGAAACAAATTTAGTACAAGGGAGCTTTGGTTAAACGACATAGGAAATGGATTCTGGTACTTGCCCACAATAAACTATAAATTGGCAGGGAACAGACATTTTATATTCATTTAAAATAAGCATAATAAGGAATTGCTGTTTAAGTGAAGACCAAGATAATCTCGGCATTTGACGTTATCAACACATCTTTCATTTTCCCACATACAATTTGCCCCCTGCGGCACATCATGAATTTACATACAAAAAATATAAAAGGAAGGCTGGGTATGGTGGCTCACGCCTGTAATCCCAGCATTTTGGGGGGCCGAGGTGGGCAGATCATGAGGTTAGGAGATCGAGACCATCCTAGCTAACACGGTGAAACCCCATCTCTACTAAGAAAATACAGCAACAGCAAAATTAGCCGGGCAGGGTGGCAGGCACCTGTAGTCCCAGCTACACCGGAGGCTGAGGCAGGAGAATGGCGTGAACCCGGGAGGCAGAGCTTGCAGTGAGCTGAGATCACGCCACTGCACTCCAGCCTGGGCAACAGAGTGAGACTCCATCTCAAAAAATATGTATATATTATATATGTGTGTATGTATATATTATACATGTACATATATAATATATAAAAATGTGTGTATATATTGTATATCTTATATATACAATATATGTTATATATATGTGTGTGTATATATTATATGGCGGTGTGTGTGTATATATACATAAAAGGATACAAATAATGCCAGTGATCATGTCTGCTCTTGTGTATGTAAAAGCCTAACTTCCAAAAGGGGAATAAAGAGAAAAAATACACAAACAAAAATTATAAGCTCCTGGAGTTCAGCCATGAAATATTATTGAGATTAGAAGAAGGGTGAAGCCACGGTCAGGCTCTTGATGAAAAGCCCTGCTTGCCTATAAAGAGATGTGAATCCTAACATCTCCATGGTGATGAGCAGACAGATGCCCACTGGTGTTTTCACGTCTACATTTAAGGGGTGAGAATTTCAATGATTTATTTATTTCAAGTTTTGGGGACTGGGGGTAAACTCAGATTTTTATCTAACATGAAACTCTTGTGGCCTCTCTGAACAATGTAGCCTGACTTTCTGTTGGATTGATGATGAAAGGCTCTTTTATTTCTCTAGAGCAAATGGTTCCCTGGTCTTTTGGTATACCAGAGAAGTGAGAAATATAACCCTAAAACAGCTTAAAAGTTAGCTTGCTGTGCCTACTGTTCCAACACATTCTATCTCTTGTACCATCGATTTTATTTCATATTAACTAATGTTACTTTTCTTCATTCATAAGTATTCAGCTGGGCATAAGATAATTGCTATTTGACAATCTTTTAAATTTATTTTATTCTTTATGGAAAAGTAAATGCAATGAGGAATATTAGCAATAACATAAATCCAAATAAAACCAGGTGACAGGCAAGTTAAAATGTTCCAAAGAGCACTGAAACAAAACCTCAAAACTCTAGCATGGCGCACATGGTTCCTGAATATTCTCCGATTTAAGACACATCATCAAGATTATGCTGGTGGTCATTAGGAACATTGGAGTTACTATCTTAAGGTGAAAGACATGAGAATCTGTGAGCAAGAATAGACTTGATTTTAATTCTAAAAGGGCTGAAGCCACATTATCCTTCACTGAAGAAGTGCTGCCTCCTGTTTTCTCCTCCATTTTCCATTTGCTGCTACGATTACCAGATATGATAGTCAGACTCTTTAGAAATGTTTAAGACTTTGTTAAGGGATATGTAGAGATGAAAATTTTCATGCAATGCTCATAAAGTATAAATTGGCACAATTCTTCTGGGAAGCAATTTGGCAATATAAAGCAGCCTTGAAAGCGATCAAATTATTCGTCCTAGTATTCCTCTACTAGAAATGTATCCTAAAGAAATAGTTATAATAGAAAATACACAAACACCTTAATTGCCTAATTGTATTGGAATGATTAAGTAAATTAATGTACATTAGCAAGATGAAATAGTATTATTAAGTAATATCTTTGAGGATATATTCACAGTATTAAGTGAAAAAACATGAATACAATTGGATGTACAGTATGTCCTCTATATATTTACATGCATGCAAATACACACAAACAGATATGTTAGACAAAACATTGGGAAAAAATATGCCAGAGTAGTTGAAGTGGTTATTTCAGGGTGGAAGAGAAGAATAATTTTTACTTATACTTTTCTGTGTTTTCCAGTTGTTTATATTGAGCATGTTACTCAATTTTTCCAGATACGCATTTATAATTGCAATAGTGATAAATATTCTATAAACTTCAATAAGCATAGAAATGTATGAAATAGGAGGGCGGAGCAAGATGGCTGAATAGGAACAGCTCCAGTCTCCAGCTCCCAGTGCGAGCGACACAGAAGACGGGTGATTTCTGCATTTTCAACTGAGGTACTGGGTTCATCTCACTAGGGAGTGCTGGACAATCGGTGCTGGTCAGCTGCTACAGCCCGATCAGCGAGAGCTGAAGCAGGGCGAGGCATCGCCTCACCTGGGAAGCGCAAGGGGGAAGGGAGTCCCTTTCCTAGCCATGGGAACTAAGACACACAACACCTGCAAAATTGGGTAAATCCCACCCCAATATTGCACTTTACCAAGGGTCTTAGCAAACGGCACACCAGGAGATTATATAACACACCTGGCCGGGAGGGTCCCATGCCCACAGAGCCTCCCTCATTGCTAGCACAGCAGTCTGCGATCTAACTGCAAGGCAGCAGCAAGGCTGGGGGAGGGGTGCCTGCCACTGCTGAGGCTTAAGTACGTAAACAAAGCTGCTGGGAAGCTCAAACTGGGTGGAGCCCACAGCAGCTCAAGGAGGCCTGCCTGTCTCTGCAGACTCCACCTCTGTGGACAGGGCACAGCTAAACAAAAAGCAGCAGAAACCTCTGCAGATGCAAACGACCCTGTCTGACAGCTTTGAAGAGAGCAGTGGATCTCCCAACACAGGGGCTGAGATCTGAGAACAGACAGACTGCCTGCTCAAGTGGGTCCCTGACCCCTGAGTAGCCTAACTAGGAGACATCCCCCACTGGGTGCAGACCGACACGCCACACCTCACATGGTGGGGTACACCCCTGAGACGAAGCTTCCAAAGCAAGAATCAGACAGGTACACTCGCTGTTCAGCAATATTCTATCTTCTGCAGCCTCTGCTGCTGATACCCAGGCAAACAGGGTCTGAAGTGGACCTCAAGCAATCTCCAACAGACCTACAGCTGAGGGTCCTGACTGTTAGAAGGAAAACTAACAAACAGGAAGGACACCCACACCAAAACCCCATCAGTACGTCACCATCTTCAAAGACCAAAGGCAGATAAAACCACAAAGATGGGGGAAAAGCAGGGCAGAAAAGCTGGAAATTCAAAAAATCAGAGAGCATCTCCCCCTCCAAAGGAAAGCAGCTCATCACCAGCAACGGATCAAAGCTGGATGGAGAATGACTTTGACGAGTTGAGAGAAGAAGGCTTCAGTCCATCAAACTTCCCAGAGCTAAAGGAGGAATTACGTACCCAACGCAAAGAAACTAAAAATCTTGAAAAAAGAATGGAAGAATGGATAACTAGAATAATCAATGCAGAGAAGGCCATATATGAACTGACAGAGATAAAAACTATGACACGAGAAATACATGACAAATGCACAAGTTTCAGTAACTGACTTGATCAACTGGAAGAAAGAGTGTCAGAGATTGAGGATCAAATGAATGAAATGAAGTGAGAAGAGAAGTCTAAAGAAAAAAAAAGGAAAAAGAAATGGACAAAGTCTTCAAGAAGTATGGGATTATGTGAAAAGACCAAATCTACATCTGATTGGGGTGCCTGAAAGTGAGGGGGAAAATGGAACCAAGTTGGAAAACAATCTTCAGGATATCATCCAGGAGAACTTCCCCAACCTAATAAGGCAGGCCAACATTCAAATTCAGGAAATACAGAGAATGCCACAAAGATACTCCTCAAGAAGAGCAACTCCAAGACACATAATTGTCAGATTCACCAAAGTTGAAATGAAGGAAAAACTGTTAAGGGCAGTCAGAGAGAAAGGTCGGGTTACCCACAAAGGGAAGCCCATCAGACTAACAGCAGATCTCTCGGCAGAAACTCTACAAGCCAGAAGAGAGTGGGGGTCAATATTCAACATTCTTAAAGAAAAGAATTTTCAACCCAGAATTTCATATCCAGCCAAACTAAGTTTCATAAGTGAAGGAGAAATAAAATCCTTTACAGACAAGCAAATGCTTAGAGATTTTGTCACCACCAGGCCTGCCCTGCAAGAGACCCTGAGGGAAGCACTAAACATGGAAAGGAACAACCAGTACCAGCCATTGCAAAAACATGCCAAAACATAAAGACCATCGATGCTAGGAAGAAACTGAATCAACTAACGAGCAAAATAACCAGCTAATATCATAATGACAGGATCAAGTTCACACATAACAATCTTAACCTTAAATGTAAATGGACTAAATGGTCCAATTAAAAGACACAGACTGGCAAATTGGATCAAGACCCATCAGTTTGCTGTATTCAGGAGACCCATCTCACATCCAGAGACATACATAGGCTCAAAATAAAGGGATGGAGGAAGATCTACCAAGCAAATGGAGAACAAAAAAAAAAAGTAGGGGTTGCAATCCTAGTCTCTGATAAAACAGATTTCAAACCATCAAAGATCAAAAGAGACAAAGAAGGCTATTACATAATGGTAAAGGGATCAATTCAACAGGAAGAGCTAACTATCCTAAATATATATGCACCCAATACAGGAGCACCCAGATTCATGAAGCAAGTCCTTAGAGACTTACAAAGAGACTTAGACTCCCATACAATAATAATGGGAGACTTCAACACCCCACTGTCAACATTAGACAGATCAACAAGACAGAAAGTTAACAAGGCTATCCAGGAATTGAACTCAACTCTGCACCAAGCAGACCTAATAGACATCTACAGAACTCTCCACCCCAAATCAACAGAATATACATTCTTCTCAGCACCACATCGCACTTATTTCAAAATTGACCACATAGTTGGAAGTAAAGCACTCCTCAGCAAATGTACAAGAACAGAAATTATAACAAACTGTCTCTCAGACCACAGTGCAATCAAACTAGAACTCAGGACTAAGAAACTCAATCAAAACCGCTCAACTACATGGAAACTGAACAACCTGCTCCTGAATGACTACTGGGTACATAACGAAATGAAGGCAGAAATAAAGATGTTCTTTGAAACCAATGAGAACAAAGATACAACATACCAGAATCTCTGGGACACATTTAAAGCAGTGTGTAGAGAGAAATTTATAGCACTAAATGTCCACAAGAGAAAGCTGGAAAGACCTAAAATTGACACTCTAACATCACAATTGAAAGAACTAGAGAAGCAAGAGCAAACACATTCAAAAGCTAGCAGAAGGCAAGAAATAACTAAGATCAGAGCAGAACTGAAGGAGATAGAGACACAAAAAGCCCTCCAAAAAATCAATGAATCCAGGAGTTGGTTTTTTTAAAAGATCAACAAAATTGATAGACTGCTAGCAAGACTAATAAAGAAGAAAGGAGAGAAGAATCAAATAGACGCAATAAAAAAATGATAAAGGGGATATCACCACCGACCACACAGAAATACAAACTACCATCAGAGAATACTATAAACACCTCTACGCAAATAAACCAGAAAACCTAGAAGAAATGGATAATTTCCTGGACACTTACACTCTCCCAAGACTAAACCAGGAAGAAGTTGAATCCCTGAATAGACCAATAGCAGGCTCTGAAATTGAGGCAATAATTAGTAGTCTACCAACCAAAAAAAGTCCAGGACCAGATGGATTCACAGCTGAATTTTACCAGAGGTACAAGGAGGAGCTGGTACCATTCCTACTGAAACTATTCCAATCAATAGAAAAAGAGGGAATCCTCCCTAACTCATTTTATGAGGCCAATATCATCCTGATACCAAAGTCTGGCAGAGACACAACAAAAAAGAGAATTTTAGACCAATATCCCTGATGAACATCTATGCAAAAATCCTCAATAAAATACTGGCAAACCAAATCCAGCAGCACATCAAAAAGCTTATCCACCATGATCAAGTGGGCTTCATCCCTGGGATGCAAGGCTGGTTCAACATACACAAATCAATAAATGTAATCCAGCATATAAAAAGAACCAAAGACAAAAACCACATGATTATTTCAATAGATGCAGAAAAGGCCTTTGACAAAATTCAACAGCCCTTCATGCTAAAAACTCTCAATAAACTAGGCGTTGATGGAATGTATCTCAAAATAATAAGAGCTATTTATGACAGACCCACAACCAATATCATACTGAATGGGCAAAAACTGGAAAAATTCCCTTTGAAAACTGGCACAAGACAGGGATGCCCTCTCTCACCACTCCTACTCAACATAGTGTTGGAAGTTCTGGCTAGGACAATCAGGCAAGAGAAAGAAATAAAGGGTATTCAATTAGGAAAAGAAGAAGTCAAATTTTCCCTGTTTGCAGATGACATGATTGTATGTTTAGAAAACCCCATCATCTCAGCCCAAAATCTCCTTAAGCTGATAAGCAACTTCAGCAAAGTCTCAGGATACAATTAATGTGCAAAAATCACAAGCATTCTTATACACCAGTAACAGACAAACAGAGAGCCAAATCATGAATGAACTTCCATTCACAATTGCTTCAAAGAGAATCAAATACCTAGGAATCCAACTTACAAGAGATGTAAAGGACCTCTTCAAGGAGAACTACAAACCACTGCTCAGTGAAATAAAAGAGGACACAAACAAATGGAAGAACATACCATGCTCATGGATAGGAAGAATCAATATCATGAAAATAGCCATACTGCCCAAGGTAATTTATAGATTCAATGCCATCTCCATCAAGCTACCAATGAGTTTCTTCACAGAATTGGAAAAAACTGTCTTAAAGTTCATATGGAACCAAAAAAAGCCCGCATTGCCAAGATAATCCTAAGTCAACAGAACAAAGCTGGAGGCATCACGCTACCTGACTTCAAACTATACTACAAGGCTACAGTAACCAAAACAGCATGGTACTGGTACCAAAACAGAGATATAGACCAATGGAACAGAACAGAGTCCTCAGAAATAATACCACACATCTACAGCCATCTGATCTTTGACAAACCTCAGAAAAACAAGAAATGGGGAAAGGATTCCCTATTTAATAAAGGGTGCTGACAAAATTGGCTAGCCATAAGTAGAAAGCTGAAACTGGATCCTTTCCTTACTCCTTATTTTAAAATTAATTCAAGACGGATTAGAGACTTAAATGTTAGACCTAATACCATAAAAACCCTAGAAGAAAACCTAGGTAATACCATTCAGGACATAGGCATGGGCAAGGACTTCATGTCTAAAACACCAAAAGCAATGGCAACAAAAGCCAAAATTGACAAATGGGATCTAATTAAACTAAAGAGCTTCTGCACAGCAAAAGAAACCACCATCAGAGTGAACAGGCAACCTACAGAATGGGAGAAAATTTTTGCAATCTACTCATCTGACAAAGGGCTAACATCCAGAACCTACAAAGAATGCAAACAAATTTACAAAACAAACAACCCCACCAAAAAGTGGACAAAGGATATGAACAGACATTTCTCAAAAGAAGACATGCATACAGCCAACAGACACATGAAAAAATGCTCATCATCACTGGCCATCAGAGAAATGCACATCAAAACCACAATGAGATACCGTCTCACACCAGTTAGAATGACGATCATTAAAAAGTCAGGAAACAACAGGTGCTGGAGAGGATGTGGAGAAATAGGAACACTTTTACACTGTTGGTGGGATGGTAAACTAGTTCAACCATTATGGAAAACAGTATGGCGATTCCTCAAGGATCTAGAACTAGAAGTACCATATGACCCAGCCATCCCATTACTGGGTATATACCCAAAGGATTATAAATCATGCTGCTATAAAGACACATGCACACGTATGTTCATTGTGGCACTATTCACAATAGCAAAGACTTGGAATCAACCCAAATGTCCATCAGTGACAGACTGGATTAAGAAAATGTGGCACATATACACCATGGAATACTATGCAGCCATAAAAAAGGATGAGTTTGCGTCCTTTGTAGGGACATGGATGCAGCTGGAAACCATCATTCTCAGCAAACTATCACAAGAACAGAAAATCAAACACCGCATGTTCTCACTCACAGGTGGGAACTGAACAATGAGATCACTTGGACTCGGGAAGGGGGACATCACACACCGCGGCCTATTATGGGGAGGGGGGAGGGATTGCATTGGGAGCTATACCCGATGTAAATGATGAGTTGATGGGTGCAGCACATCAACATGGCACAAGTATACATATGTAAGAAACCTGCACGTTGTGCACATGTACCCTAGAACATAAAGTAAAAAAAAAAAAAAAAAAAGAAACATATGAAATAAAAGACATCTCCCCACTTGTTCCCCTGATCTCTGCTTACCAGCAAAAAAATTAGTTTGTATTTACAGACTATTTATGTGTGTGTATATATACACATACATGATATACACATAGATATACATTTATATAATTTTACAAAAACATAATAGTAAGCATATTGCTCTACAATTTATTTTATATTAATCAAAATTCCTTGGACATCCTTTTATGTTGTTATATAGGAATACATCCTTTTTTATAGACTTTAATTTTTAGAGCAGTTTTAGATTCACAGATAAATTGAGCAAAAAGTACAGAGTTCCCATATTTCCCTGCCCCCACATACACATGACCTCCTCCACTATCAGCATTCCACATTATCATGCTGCATTTTTTACAATTGATGTACCTACAATGGCACATCATTATCACCCAAAGTCCATAATTTACATTCTTGGTATTATAACATTTCATGAGTTCACTCTTGGGTGTTTTACATTCTATGGGTTTTGACAAGCATAATGACATGTGTGTTGTGTTCTGTATCATATTATACTATTATATAGAATAGTTTCAGTGTCCTAAAATTTCTCTGTGCTTTGCCTATTCATCACTCCCATCTAACCACTGGCAACCATTAATATTTTTACTATCTCTATAGTTTTGCCTTATTTAGAATTTCATATGGTGGAAATTATATAGTATATAGACTTTTCAGATTGGTTTATTTCACTTACTAATATGCATTTAATATTATTCCGTGTCTTTTTATAGCTTGATGGAATGTTCTATGTGCATTTGAGAAAATGTATATTCTTCTGTTGTTGGGTGGACTGTTGTGTAATGTTGTTAGGTTTAGTTAGTCTGTAGAGTTTTTCAAGTCCTTTATTTCCTTATTAATCTTCATTAGGGTTGTTGTAGCCACTACTGAAAGTGGAGTACTGAAATCTGTTAGTACGATTGTGCTTCAGTCCATTTCTCCCTTCAATTCTGTCAAAGTTTCATTCATATATTTCAGAGCTTTGAGGTTTGGTGCATAAATATTTATAACTATTACATTTTCTTGGTAAATTTACCTTTTTAATCATTAAATAATGCCTTTGTCTCTTGCACCAGGTTTTGATTTAAAGTCTATTTTGTCTGAGTTAGTGTAGCCACTCCTGCTCTCTTTTGGTTATCATTTGCATAGAACATCTTTTTCCATTCTTAAACTTTTAACCTATGTATGTCCTCAGATCTAAAGTGGGTCTCTTTTTGACAGTACATAGCTTGATCCTTTAAAAAAAAAATCACTCAGCCGACCTATGTTTTTTGATTGGGAAATTTCATCCATTGACATTTAAAGTAATTACCTATAAGGATTTATTGCCATTTTGTTTATTGTTTTCGTTTTATCTTGTAGCTTTCTTGTCCCTCCTTTTCTCTTACTCCTTTCCTTCATGTTTTGTTGATTTTTGAGTGATATCCTTTGATTCCCTTTCTATTTCCATTTGTGTATACTCTATAGCTATTTTCTTTGTGACTACCATTGAAAATATATAAAAATCTTAAAAGTTATAGCATTCTATTTAAAATAACAACTTCAATCACATATTAAAACTCTACTTCTTTACAATTCTAATCTCCCATTTTATGTCATTGATGTCACAAATTATATCTTTAAATATAGACCCATTAACATGGATTTATAGGGTTTTTTGTATTTTCTTAAATTCTGTGTACCAAAAATGACAATATACAGGTTGTTATATTTTTCCATGTATTTACCTTTGCCAGACAACCTTATTTTTTTATGGCTGCATGTAGATATCTACTATCCTTTCATTTGAACTTGAAGGATTCTATTTAGCATTTTCTATAGAGCAGGTCTAGTAGTAAAGAACTCTCACATTTTATCTGAGAAAGTATTAATTTTTTACATGTTAAAAGATAGTTTTGCTAGATACAACACCCTTGGTTGACAGGTTTTTGTTTCTTTCAATACTTTGAATATATCACCCCATTCTCTTCCATTCTACAAAGTTTCTGCTGAGGAATCCACTAATAAGCAAATGGAAACCCCTTTACATGAGACAAGTCACTTTTCTCTTTCTGCTTTTCAAAAACAATACTTTTTCTTTGTCTTTGACCTTGCATAGTTTGCTTATAATGTTTCTCAGTGTGGTTCTCTTTGGATTTATCCTAGATGTAGTTTATAAGCTTCTTGAGTCTGTATGTCAACATTTCTCTCCTCAGATATGGAAAGTTTTCAAACATTATTTGTTGCAATAGGCTCTCTTCCTCTTTCTCTCTTCTCCCTCAGAGTTTTCCATGTGTATGTTGATACTCTTAATAGTGTCTCAACAGTCTCGTAAGCGATCTTCACTTTTCTCCATTCTTTTTTCTGTTTGCTCTTCTGACTCAATGATTTCAAATGACCTCTTTTCATGTTTGCTGATTTTTTCATCTGCCTTATCAAGTCTGCTATTGAGCCATTCCAGTAAACTTTCTAGTTTAGTTATTGTATTTTTCAGTTACAGAATTTCTATTTGGTTCTTTATAATTTCTATCTCTGTTGATGCTCTTATTTTGTTCAGGCATTGTTTTCCTGACTTTGTTTAGTTTTCTGACAGTGTTCTCTTTGAGCCCACTGAGTATTTTTTATGATAGTTATTTTAAATTCTTTATCAGGCAGGTGATATATTTATATGTTTTTTGAGGTTGGTTTCTTGAGTTTTATTTTGTTCCATTGAGTGGGCCATGTATTTTCCGCTTCGTTATACGCCTTGTGTTTTATTTCAGGCTGCTATAACAAAATATCATAAATTGGGCTACTTATCAAGAACATAAACATATTTCTCACCATTCTGGAGGCTGGAAGTTCAATATCATGGTAACAGCATGATCAGACTCTGGCAAGATCCTTCTTCCAAGTTGCAGACAGCCATATAACCTCACATGACCAGCAGAAGGCAAATTAGTTCTCTGGCTTCTTCTTATAAGGGTATCCTACTCATTGATGGCTTCACCTTTATGACCTAGTTACCTCTCAGTGACCCAATCTCTAAATACCATCACATTGAGGCTTCAATTTTAACATACAACTTTTGGAGGAAACACAAACATCTGTCCATTATACCTTATAATATTTTTTGCTGGGATTTAGGCATTTGGAAAAACCACCACCACTCACATGTTTCGTATGCTGACTTTGTAAAGGGGAAGATCTTCCCCAATTAGCCCTGCTGGAGGTTCTAGGACTTCTCAAACCTTTTCTGATCTTTTGCTCCTTCTGATAACTGTGGAACTGCAGCTCTAATGTGGGCTCATCTCTTTTCATCTGCTTTCAAACTCTGGCACTGATCCCATCAATGCTCTGGATTAGGCAAGACAGAAACTAGTCCCTCAAGCACCCCCGGATGAGCCATAAAGTTGGATGCATGATTCACCTTTTACATGTGTCCTGAGGGAGGAATCCTGATATGGGAAGTTTTCTCCCAGTAGCTCTCTACTACACTGCACAGGGGAAGGGGCACAAATGCGGAAGATTTTTCTGTTCTTTTCACTGGAATCCTGTCTTGCTTTTACAATGGCTGGGTGTTGTAGCATCTCACCTGGTCTCTGCAGTTCTCGCAGAGGTATTCTGGTTCACATATTTTTCTTAACTCAGTTTCTGTGTGAGGAAAAGAGAGTCTGTAGCTTCATAGCTCACCATCTTACTGATGTCACTTCTTATTTCTTTTTAGTGCTGAATAGTATTTCATTGCTTGGATATACAACAGTTTATTTATCCATTCACCTACTGAAGAATATCTTGGTTACTTCCAAGTTTTAGCAATAATGAATAAAACTGCTATGAACTCCTGTGAACAAGTTTTCTTATGAACATAAATTTTCAACTCATTTGGGTAAATATCAAGGATTGCAATTCCTGGATCATATGGTAACACTGTTTAGTTTTCTAGTAAACTGTCCAACTGTCTTCCAAAGTGTATGTGGCATTTGGCATATCTACTAGCAGTGAATGAGGTTCCCAGTCCTCCACATCTTCACCAGCATTTGGTGTTGTAAGCGTTTTGAATTTTGGCCATTCTGTGTACAATAATCCTTCGTTGTTGTTTCACATTGTAATTACCCAATAGCACATGGTGTTCAGCATCTTTTTATATGCTATTTTCTATCTATATATCTTCTTTGGTGAAATATCTGTTTTTTCTTTCTTTCTCACCCCATTCCCACTTCTGAAAAATTCTGATGTCATATGATAGTTTTCTTTTGACGATTACGCACATATAAAAGAGGTAAATTCTTAGTGGGCTATTTAATTCAGGTTTATATAGGCATGTGGCCGTGGCTGTATTGAATATTTTTAGCCATTAGTTCTCTCAGTGAGCTAAGAACTGCCCTGCAGAATTACCCATAATGCAGTAAGTTCTTCTCTCATGGTCTCACAGACTGCTTCCTCCAAAATGACTTTTCTTTATAAATCCCTGTTTTGTCACACTGTCATATTTTTTAGATTTCCTTCCAAAAAAAAAAAAAATCCAGGGAGACACAGTGAACCAACTCATACACTGCTTTCCCACTGTGTCACATGAGTTGTTCTTCTCCTCGGGCTGTGCCACTGGAAGGAGAATTGTGCTCTGCTTTCTCTGAGATGGGCAGCTACATGAATGTTTCATATCTTTCCTACTTCCCTGTCGCCTGTTATAATTTTGGGCAGCCTTTCCTTCTATTTTGTGGTTCTGAGTTTCAAAAGTCTGTTAGTTTAATCAAAACTGGGGTAAGTACGTCTGGGTCTTGTAACCTCTGTTACATTTGGGTGATTTCTGGGAGATGAGAAAAAATGTCTAATGTTATCTGGTCATTTTAAACCCAGACCCTAATTGCTTCTCAGCCTTTGGGTTAGGATCTGTTCTTACCAGTTTAAAACCAGACTTCAGTGGCTTTTCAAAAATTCTGTAACCATTTGGATTTCTTTCCTTGTTAATTAGTTAATTATCTCTTCATATCCTTTTTAACCTTTTGGGGTATTCCATTAGTAGTCAGCAAAACAAATTGAAAATTAACAAAATATTTTCTCAAAGGAGGGTGGCAGTGACCACAATGTGAGTAGCAATCAGAGCTGATAGGAAGAGGCAGCCTTCAGTCCAATGGGACTGTCTCTGACTCTTCCTATTGGAGTCCATTGCCCAAGAGGTCTTATTTCCTAAGAACTCACTGGCCTCATTGTTGGGCCTGGCTTATCATCTTGTTATTTTAGGCGCCACTTCTAGAAGGATATTGAGAGAGTGAGAAATAGGAAAGATAACCTTTCCTGAGTGATGTGAAAAATTCTTTTATATCTGTTTTCTTCTCTTTTCTTTGCTGTCTTCCCATCATCAGCAGAACTGTCTAGGGCCATTTGCTTTTTCATAAGAATTTTGAGAAAATAATTGAATAAAATTTTTGAAATTTGGAATGAGTTGAAGTTTAGATATACTCAGGGCTACAGTTTAGCTCTTTCTTCTTTCATTATTTGGCATATAGAAAAGGCAAAGCAAGACAAGTCAAAATACAAATTGTTCCTAACTCATATGTACACATCAATGAGCTGATGCGTATATGAAATGATAACACTTTTTTTACATATAACTTCCAAGTCATTTGAGCTAAAAATAAATCTACCATTGACCCCAAGCAGGAAGTCAGACATATGAAAAATTGCTCTGTACCTCTACATAGGTGCATTCTTCAAGCAAACATGGAATTGGATACAACTTTCCTCTTGATCAGTACAAATTAGGAAGAAGATATCATTTAAATATTGTGGATTATCTATAACTCTCTGACTACATAACCTCAGATAGATTACAGTAAGACAGGACTAGTTACAGGGCTGTTATTTTTCCATACTACCAAAACATCATTAATCACAGAAGCACTTCTGCTCAAACAGAAAAGCACAATAGTACAATTTTATTATTTAAAGATCTTGAAAACGGTTGGTAGACAATATTATCAGTCACCTCCAGACAGTGGGAGGAGAATGGGGGAAGAAGTATCAGATGGAGTTAGAATTATCAAAAACTTACAACAAATAGATTAATAATATTATTTCCCTCCTAGAATGTTTGTTATAAATACAAGTGCCTTGTTTACCTATGATTAACACAATACTAGAAGGCATTCTATAACCTCAACTAATCCAAATCCTACCTGCTTGACTAACAGTGGCAGTCATTAATTGATTTCGCAGTAGCTATATTTTTCTTTTATCATTTCACAATCGGGTTGGCAAAAATTGAAAAGATGTAATAATGAAAAGCAGAGAAAAATACTCTCAAATGACATAAAAATGCATTTGGAAGTTGCTTGGCTTGTTCAAGATAAACGCCTTGGAAAAATTAGCCCTGGTATCATGGAAAATATTTTTGAAATTTTGGTGACTCCTTGTTCTTCATGAAGAAAATAAATCATGGTATCGATGGAACAGAAAACACAAGGGAATTTTCAATGAAATGTTTTCTTTCTTTTTCACTGATGCAATATTTGAAATGGGAGCACAGGGCATATTTCTAAACAAAGTAGTTTTCAACAAGCATAGCTCTTTTCAGTAAATCACCTGTGGTCTTACGAACAAATAATTGTAGACATCAAATTAAAAGATGTGAACTCGACATCTGAACTGTGGTCTTTGTGACAGATTAAATAATGTATCAGTCTTCACATGTTCTTTATTCACATTCAAAGCACTCTAATGAGAGTGAAACATTGCTTAGGTTTTGTTAGGACATTACCATACTTTGTAAATCATCATACTTTATGAAGTAATGACCTCTTTATTACCTCAGTAGAAAGGTCTGCATTCATTTATCACACAGTAAAACTAGTCTTGATCCTTGAAGAAACTAACAAGGAATGAGAGCTCTGTTGTTCTGTTGGTGGGGCTCAGCCTGTTCTTCCTCTTTTCCAACAATCACACTTATTTCCAGGAAAGACGTAAAAGCCTTTGTTGAAATCTCATGGATTCCAGATCAGACCGAAGTCCACAACACTTCCTTTCCCCACCCAGGGGCTACCTCTTGGTCACATTACCTCATATATATATATTTAAGCTCTCTTCTCTTTAACTTGGTAGCATGGGAAAATTGTTCTGGTTATCACAGCTAGAAAAAGCAACCCCCTGCTATGTGATAGAATTTTGATCAAGCAGAGGCTTAAGGCTGGACATGGCAGTGGTTTCTATTTAAATATTTATAAATGTTTGCTATGTCTCATGAATTCCTGCCTCCGGCATAAGCACTTTCCATGTGAGGCTCCCCTTGGTGTGCTGAGCTTGTAGGACAGTTAACCTCCATGGGACTGTGTTCCAGAATTAGATATTCTGCTTTCAGAAAGTGGCCCTCAGGAATAAAACTCATGCAGCAGGATTGAAACAAACTTTGGATACAGAAGCAACAAAACTAAGAGCACTTAAAAAAATATTAGTTATAAATCAAGCAAAATTCCTACTGGTCGTAATATTTAGTATATCAAAATAGAATATAATAAAATGTGTGGGTGCTTCAAAATTACTTATCAAAACAGCAGAAGGAGATATCTTACACCTTTCCATGAGTTGTTTTCATTACCCTTTCTCTGATGTTCACCAATGCATGGCAAATCATTTCAAAGTATGGAAAATGAAATCAATGAATATTCAAACTGGCTATTTCAGCTATGGCAGTGAGTTAAAACCAAGGTATATACTTTTCTTGGTTCTGCGTTTTCCTTAGTATTTCAGCTCTATTTTTTTAGATGATATACTATGTGCTTGGTAGTTCTCAGTGATCAAAACAAACAGAAACCCTTGCTTTCACAGAGTTTTCATTGTTTCTTTTCCTATGTGTTCCTTAGTTAGCAGTGTTGATATAGTCCAGGGACTTCTAGAAACACCTGTTGTGTTGCTTTGGTGCTCAGATGCTGTTCATCTTCCATGGCACCTGTATTTTATCTGCATGGAGGTGAGTGGCATGCGTGGGACAAGAGGAGAGCTAGACGCATGCACTGCAGAGTATAGGGATCTCTATTTTAAAAAATCTCTCAATTCTGTGAAAAGACAGCACAAACAAACTAAACCTCAATGCAGCACCATAGCCCATGTAGGCATTCTGTTCCTTTAGATCTAGGGTGAAGCTGGAGAGTATTGGTATGGTTTTGTTCAGCATTACAAAGAGAAGGTAGAATTCAGAGTCACGCAGACCAGGGATGCATTCCAGTTTGTGGCCCAAGGTCCATCCAATAAAGTCTTTGGATCTCGGTTCCTCAACTCTTATGAGAATTTAACATCATTTACTTTGTGGGTTCTATGTCTATTTTCCTCATTTATGCAAAAAGTATTTATTGAACATCTGGTGTGTCCTTTTAGGCACTGCTCTAAGTGCTGGGGATATAACAATGAAGAAAATAGTCAAAAATTCTTGCCCTTGTAGAACTTACAAGGAGAGAGAGAATTTTACTAATTAATGTAGAAAAATTGGATTCACTCGTAGCAACAACAACAAAAATGGATTTTCCCATAACAAAAACTGAAGCAAAATGCTGTTCTGAAATCTTCTTAAAGTAACATCAGAAATTAGTATGCACCTATCACGTATAGCCTCATTATGTTCTACTTTGTCTTGCTATGCAGATGAGCTCAGCCAGAGTACTTCTCAGAGAGGATACCATGTGGATGCAAATAAGAGCAAAGAAAGCACCAAGTAGTTACAATGGTCCTTGCTGGGCATTCAGGGAAGCTAATTATTTGAGAGAGAAACAAGCCTAGGAAAGACATTCGGGATTAGGTGAAAAGTGTACCCCTCCAGGGAGCAAGAAGCCATTCCATGCCCAGGCTGTCGATCCCTCCACCACAGGATATCATTGTCCACGGGCCCTTACTTTACTTCTTGATTTTTCCAACCTCTCTTTAAAGTTTACTCTTATTTTCCAAAACTTCGAAACCATGCCCAAAGGAATATTGGCTGTGAAATGAATGAATGTGTGTCTCTATTAGATCAGCCAGGCTGTTTCTCTTAACACATTCCCCTGACATGATTCTGAAATAAATTAACATCATAATGCTTTCTTGACCATCAAGTCACACAGAAATGAAACTAGTCTGAAAAGATTTACTTTTTACAAGGCTATTTAAGTTACTACTAGAATTTTTCTAGAGTCTTTTCTAGTTACAAAGTACCCATATATGAGTTATCTTTTTCATTTCAAAATGAATTTTCTGGTTATGTTCCACTGTAAATCCCCTTTGGAAGTAGATAGGACGTGTAAATAAATAATATGAGAAATTATTGTTACTTTTGCCTAGGTTTGGGGGTTTATATAAATTCTGAGAATAATGAAGTGATTCTATACTATGTAATCTGTGAATCCCATTTTTTGCCTAAGATGTGACATGCCATGAGACTTTGCTGATGTGAATGGATACTGTACATCCTATGTTCTTTTTCAATCACTTATTCTCCTACCTTATCATGCCTGTTTTATTTTCTTGCCCCATGTAATGTTCTCTCTCTGTCTCTGAGGACTTAATAGCTTCATAAAGGCAAGGATCTTTACATTTTTTTTCTGTTTTATTCATTGCTTTATATCTAGAGCCTAAAACGATGTCCGGTATACTATAAACTCTCAATATTTATTGACTGAATGAGTTTAGGTTTTTAACTTTAGATGATGATGGCTAATATATATCTACTCACTAGTATGTGCCAAATACTCTTTTAAATACTTTACACGAATTAACTTATTTAATCCTTAAAATAACCCACACAGGCACAGAGAGAATATAAATTTGTTCAAGTTTATTGGCAGAAGCAGGATTTGAACTCAGCAGTCTGCCTCTGAGTTATTAACCACTGTACTATTACCAACTCTCTAGGATAGCATAGTTGGTAAAGAAAAAACATAAATGTTTTCTTTGATTTTTAATATTAATTTTTAATGTTATATTTCTGTTATTTTATTAATTTAAATATATATTCATTTATGCACTGACTATATATTACAAATTTGTGGTTCAAAATTCAAAAGGTACAAAGAGATATAAAAGGAAAAGTCCCTCTCCTCACTCCTATTCTGGAGCCAACCAGTTCTCCTTCCGAGAGGCAGCCGACAGCTTGTTCAGGTCTAATTCTGGCTCTGCACTCTCCAGACATGTAACTTCAGGCAGAATAATTAATCTTTCTGTGCCTTGGTTCTCTGGCCTGAAAATGGGGATAATAAAATACCTCCCACATGGAGTTTTTATGAGAATTAAGTGAATTAATATTTGTAAAATGCTTAGAATGGTACCTGTCACAAAATAAGTGCCAATCATTATTTGCCACTATTAATTTTGTGAATCCTTCCAGATAGTTTACTCATCTGCAAGACGTCCTTGCTTTTCTCACATTTTAATTAAAAAAATAAGTCTGCAAATACATTTTCTTCTGATAACCCACTATCAGCCTTTCTGATGTGTGTCTTCTTGGCTTGAAGAAGGATAACTATGGTTTCCTGCTACTTTTTTTATTGTTTCTCATTATTGTGATGGACACTATCGGTGAATAGCCATTCTGAGGGCAACATGAGATAGGTAGGAATTAACAGAGTCAGTTATGAAAAATGAGTGATGGTATAGATTGTGACCTTTAGAAGCTGGTTTTAATCTCTGATCCAGGTGGTTGTGGCAGCACCAAGAATTTCTGTATCAGGAGCTTGGGTAGTAGCAATGATCTGACAAGAAAGTAGCGCCGGGGGATTTGTCTTAGAGTTGTATTTGCATAGAAAACATACTGTTTTCACCTAGTTTTAACACATACATGGAGTGGGGGTGTTTGCTAATGGAAGCTGTGAAGGACAGGCATTATGTCTGCCCCCCTCCCCTTCCCATCAAAGCATTCCTTGGCCCTACCCCTGCCTCATGGCATTGTTGCCCTTGGCTCCACCATTTGGAAAAACAAAACAAAATGAAAAAACAAACAAACAAAACAGAGAAACATAAGATCCATTTTCCTGATAGGCACCCTGCCTGTAGGAGAGCTTTGGTCTACTGCAGCTTTGGTCCAGTCGGGAGGGCAGGACAACCCCAAGTAGAGAGCTACTGAGAGAGGGAAGAAGAGAAGTAGGGGTTTTAATTACAACTGCATGTTGATACGAAGGGTAGTTGATCATACAACAGGTAAAGGAAGGTCTTCTAGGGAATGTGAGGGCCCAGACACTGGCTGTGAGCCAAATCCTCTCTCAGCTGCTCTCTGTGGTTTAGTGACTCAGCATTACAGAGGCATCCTGTTTCAGGGAACAAAAAGATTTTAGCTGCCAGCAGAGAGCACCACATACATTAGAATGGTGAGGACTGCCACCTCCTTCAAGAACAGGAGTGAGGGTGGTGGTGAATGGGAATGGAAGCCCACATTCACTGATGCATTTTTGCTCTCTCAGATCCTGTCTTAGTCTTAGGAAAGGAAGAGAAGTTTCAAGGACAGTTCAGAACTGCTTTTTCTCTCTGGGCTCAAGTGAGAGGACCTTGCAGTCCTCAAAGATTTTAGTGCAGGAACAATTTGTCTTTCCAACCCAGTTTGAATGGTTTTTAGGTCACAAGTTATCCAAGAACGTCAGGGAAACTTTGCAGTTCTGCACTGACTCTCTGGTAAGGAAGCTCCAGAGACACTGTGCCATGTGATGCCCCACATCAGTAGCCTGGAAGCCACAGAGTAATCCCAGACCCCTGACTCCCAGTCCCTTTGTCCTCTGAGGAGCTTTTTGGTCAAAGAGCCCTCATCCCAAATTCAGCCTTGTTGACCTTTTGCAAACTCAGTACTGAAAGGCTTAAAGAGCAGCAGGAAGTCTCCAGGGAAGGTCAGCATCACCTTCAGGGGCTGTTGCTTTGCTGATTCTGTGCACAAAGTGCTCTGCACATGCATTGTGGACACTACATGTTTCTGAGCTGCTACAGCTGCTCTGAAAAAACGGGCTCCCCCACTCCCGGGGAATCGAAACTACACAGTTTCACTCGGTCTTCTTTTGTTGTCAGCTGGCTTTCAGCATTCCCTTGTCCCCACAGAAACCTCAACATGGATCCCTTGCATGGGTGTTGTACAATGGGAGCTTTCATTCCTGCTTTGGCACCTGCAACCCTGGGTTAACAGTACCATGGAGCGGAGAAAGCCTTTACCAAAGAGTGCGGTGCTGCTATCCCACCCCGTGCAGCAGTTGAGCAGAGGCAAGTAGCAGGGCTATGTGTGCTTGCAGGGAAGGAGGGGAGATGAATCATGGGAGAACCATTCCCGCTGCTACCCTGAGTACTCGGAATGTCAACTACAAATGTATTGTGTCAGGCAAAATGATACCCAATGTTTACCCCTAACATGTTCTGGGCTTCCAGGGAAAAACGGACCACAGAACCAAATGTACCAGCCAGGGTTCTTGGTTACGAGCCACAGAATCCATTCTTAATCAGAAGGCTGGTTCTGGAGGCAGGCTCTGAGGTCTCCATTCTGTCTTTATCTGTTACTAGCTATAGGACCTATAAACCAATTGTTCAACCACTCTGGGCTTCAGATTTTCATTTGTCAGATGAAGGCAGGAGGATTAAAGCACTGAATATATGTGAACTAACTGCAGGGCCTGATTCATAGTAAGCATTCTGTTAACTATCATCACCATCACCACTACCACCAACACCGTTGTCATCGTCGTCGTCGTCGTCATCATCATCATCATCATCAATTTATCCTCAGTCAGAAGGCCATAGAAGCAGATTCAGAAAATGGGTAGGTATTAAGGGAGGATGAGCAGCAGGATTAATAGCAAAGTTTATGCTGCAGAAACAGCCTGATGAGAATGCTGCCGCCGGCACCACTGCCACGCCTTACGGTAGACACCACTGCCATCTCAGCTACTCACCTCTATGGTCACTACTGAACACTGCTATAGTGAAATCAATTATCAATTCAGTTTTTCTCTACTTGCTCCAAATTTGAAATCTTATATGGAAGCAAATATTTGCCAAAGTCCAATTTACCTGTCTGAGACCCGTATGTCAGGGTTGAACAGAAATTGCATCTCATTCATTCTGTTTTCTGTACTGGGAAGTTGTGTTCTGTCTCCTATAAAGGCTCACACAACAGGGGATTCTTCCATTGTAGGGCAGACAATACCAACAACCCCAAATTCAAAATGGGCAAATGTCCATACACAATGAAAAGTGCTGTAATAATGGTATGACGCTACGGCTACAGTGGTCACTACTTCTTCTTGGGGAAGTCGGGAGCTCTCTCCTAAGCCTGCTCTCTTCTAGGGCCTGCCTGGCTCAATAGATGAACACTTCATGCATTCAACTGCATAAGCTAGAATGCCAGTTATCATCCCTGACACCTGTCTCTCCCTTACCCCACATAGCCAATCCATCACGCACCATCCTTTCAATGTCACTGCCTGAAGTCACTTAAATCCACCTCTTTCCTTCTACTTCCTAATCCAGGCAACCACTATTATGCAGTTAGACTATTACAGTAACCTCATCACAGATCCCCCTGCCTTGTCTCTGACCTCTCTCCAGTCTGTTCTCCTACAACAACTACAGTGATAGTTTCAAAATGCATACCTGAGAATCCATTATCCTTTCAGTTTAATGGTTTCATAAGTCTCAGGTTAAAGACACACTCGTTAACATGCTCACATGGTCTTGCCTGCTTTGGTTTTCACTCTTTCTAAATTCAAATGTCCTATGCTGTCATTCACTGCACACCAAACACAGTGCTCTTCTTCCTGCCCCTATTCTACACATGCCTCCTCTTGCTACAAAGCCTTGTCCCACCTAAGGCACTTTCCTCCCATCTTTTCCTGATTATCCCTATCATTAGTTGGTGCTCAGATTAAGTGTTACTTCTTCAGGTGAGCCTTCCTTGACCCTGGAAAATCCTCTTATTCCAGATCCTCAAAGCATCCTGAAACTTTTCTACACAAACATTCATCACAATTATGCCATTTATCATTTATTGATTATTTACATAACACATGAAAGCAAGGACCATGTCTGACCATTACCTAGCAAATCCCATTTGTTGAGGGAATTAATGAATGAAAATATAGCTTCTTATTGGAGGTTAAATTTATCATTGATTGTGAGGCCTAACTGAGAGTTTGTTGCATGGAGAAGAGGAGTAAAAGCATTTCAAGAGTAGAAACAGGGGATTCAAACGTCCCCAGATATACAAGGAAAGGGTGTATTTGGAGACAGTTTAGCATGGCTGTTGTACAGAGTGAGTGGAGGTGGACAAGAGGGAGAAGGAAAGCAGCATATTAGGCTAGTGAGGACCAATTGCAAAGGACTTTGAATGTGTGATAAGGTGTTGAGATGCACTTTTCTCTGTGTTTATGGAGATAATCTGTATGCCTGAGCAGAGGAACGTCATAATCAGAAATGCAGAATGAGAACTGAGGCAAAGACATATGTTTGTTATTTAAATTTGTAAATACCAGGTTAGCAAATATACCTACTTCTACAGCAAAGTTTTGGTCATTCATTATAGAATTAAAGGTTAAAGGAGGTTTACATTTCAAAATGCCTAAAATAATGTTGAAATACCTGTTTCTGATAAGTGCAATCTTAACTGTCAGATTTTTTATTCCCTGCCTCCAATAACTGTCCCCCAATATAAATAATTGCTATTTATATTCCAGTGAACAGATGTCACGTGATCAGCTGGAAAAAATTAGTTGCATATAACATGATCAATCAATAGAATGCCTCTAATTTAAGTTCAACACAAGTGTTTCCTATTAGGCTGATGATAATAGCTGTGGTAAGATTTGGTACCACACAGTTCTTAAAATAAAACAGCTCTTCTCAAGTGTTTTGGTCTCAGTGCCCCTGTACATGCTAAAAGATTACTGAGGACTTCAAATAACTTTTGTGTATGTGGGTTATGTCTGTGGATTTTTATCATACCAAAAACTAAAGCTTAAATTTTAAAAATATTATTTATTTTAAAATAAACCCATTATATGTCAGCAGAGCTAATATGTTTTGTGACGATAGGTATATTTTCTAAAACAAAAAAAAATCTAATTAGAAGATAACTGGATTCTTATATCAGTCTCTGTATTTAATCTGTTATGATCTGCTCTTCTGGTTGGAAAGGGGAGGAGGGTTTTAATGCCTTTCTCAGATACTCATGACACTGCAATCTGACAAGCAGTAGTTCTTGAGTATCAGCTGCAATATGGAACATGAAACCATGTCAGTGAACCATTCATACTCTGTTACACTAAAACTCGTTGGTCTGTTTTAAACTTTGAACAGAGATTTTACCCCTACAGGATTGTGTAACACCATAAATCGGTCATTTGGAAAACATTTGTTCACTATTTTGTACAGGTCTCCAACATTTTGACAAATTTCATTACACCATATCAAAAAATCACATTATTATTGCCACTAACCTTACCAGAACAAATTTAAATGCTGCAAAGCTGTCAAGCTACTGGTGACAGATGTAAGTTCTAAAATATAATTTTACTTGAAAGTTTAAATTCTGTCATTGGCAACAAATTCCATTCTGTTGAAATGATAAGCCGACTTTGTTAATTTTGAGAAAATATCCGCAAAAGACCCAAGTCAGAACAGCTATCATTTGTCATTCTTTTAATGAAAATGGTGTTCCATGAAAAAAAATATCTAATTTGACTTGGAACTCAAATAAGCACACAATTTTTTTTAGACAACCATGATACTTCAACCTACAGCACAAGTGTGTGTTTACATGTTACTTCCCATTTTGTCACACAGAGTAGTAAAAAAGGTATTCTCAATGTCAAAATTTAACAAAATTTATCATTTATTTTTCCTGCTGCATCAGGTCATCTTTAAGTAAAAGCCATCTGATATTTTACTGCAAGCATGTGGCAGTGAAGAAGACAATGACTGCTAGCATGGTTTGTGCCACTGCCTTGATTTCCGCTCAGGCACCAGCAGTCTTACCCACCATTGCTTTGGTGCAGTCGGTGGAGATGTCAACAGATCAAAAGCGCAAGTAGTATGTAAGTATTATTATGAAAGGAGCTTGGACCTCATAAACCACCCAGAAAGATCTTGGTACATCCAGGGATCTGTGGATGACATTTTGAGTACCACTGAAATAGGAATTAATCCCTAGATTAAAATGAAATAATGGGGTTCAGTCCACAGTCTAACCCAATTTATAATTTGACTATGCTCTAAAAAGTTTACCTTGACATGTGTTTGTTACTTTAAGAGCAATGTGCTGTCACTAAAGAAAATGATGACAAGTCAATTTTTTTTTAAAGCATTTTGGTTACTCATCACTTTGGGCCATTGCAAAGGCTGCCTATTGCTAGAAAAGAAAGAAGTCATTTCCCCCACGTCTATGGTTGTTGTCATCAAATGATCCATTTAGTGACTCTCTCAGCAATCAATGGCAGTTAATCACAATGAGTGAGCAATTTTGGAAAGCTGTGCTAAGTGTCATTTTGACAACCAGCTTTTCAGAAGACCAGAGCTGAACAGGAGAGTAATGGGGGAATATAGGCATTCCCACATTAATTGGAGAAGTAATACTTCCAGCAACAACACTATTGGCAACATGATGTTTTCTCTAGTGATTCACTTCATAACACGTGTTTATCCTGCCAGAGCAGGGAAGTATACACCTATGCCCTTATCAAACTGACATGTGTAGAAGTCAGATTTAGCCTTTTCAAGAGAATTGCCCAGCCCATGCTAAAAGCTATAGTAGAAAGTCAGCTGACTCATCCAGAGCATTTTTTAACTCGCCAACAAGCAGAGGCAGGAGCAGAGCGTGTCAAAGGCCATTTGAGAGCAGTTATGCCAACTGGGCAGGCACAAGCCATGCCAATTTTTGTGGTTTCTCCAATTCATGTCAGAACAAGGGCTTGACTCTCAGTTTCCCACACTGGGTGGGTTTCTCTGAGTTATGCCCATTGCATGAGTGTAACAAGGTGATCTGATTCATCCATGGTCACGAAGTAGGGAAAGAAAGATTATTTTTCTATTTCAATAGCATAAGGGCATAAAAACTATGCATTGGTCCCATATCAGTAGATAATCAATGGTAAAGCATAAGTACGCAGCCTTGGTGTAGAAAGGGGCACATGCTACTCATTCTTATTTTTTCAGAGTCATCGTACTTGTCTTTATGTTTGAGTTTGTAGATGTGCTGCCATGAGGAATTAATGTTAGATTCTTGAGCACTTTCTTTCACCTGTTTCTCAGTGTAGCTGCAATGCTCTGTTTACTGTGCTAGGTATGTCCTAGAAAGTCAAATGATTCAGTCAAACCAGCACCATCAGAGTCAGTGTGATCTTCCATAAGACATATCTGATCATAAAGCCCCAAACCTACAAATAAAGGGGAGGGGGCCTGTTGGCTAGCCTGGCATAGATCCCATAATCAGGGCCTTGTTGACCTCTATCATTGCACCCCCTTCACTTCCTCATTTGCCACAGGTTTCAGATACGTGGATGTGTCGGCAGGATCGTAGACGCCTTCTTGAACACATTTGCCTGGTGGCAGGAGCTAAGTCCTGGCAGAAGTCAGGAAGCAGGTCTAATGGGCATCAGCAGAGAAACTAGGAATGCTAACCATTGTCTCTATCTCTTTCAGAGCTGTCTCTCTTCATTTCCAAAATTAAAAGATTTTTACTTCCCCCACCTCATTTATACATTTCATTGGTCATTGTAGGCCTTCTCATGATATAAAAAATAATGACCATTACCTCATTGGTAAATAGGTGGATCAAAGTCTTTATGTATAGCTACATATCTGATTTTTCCCCTTAATTATCTCAATAACAAAATCAAGACATGTTATGGGTTGGGTAGGGGAAGGAGGATGGGAGGGGGCTTGCCTTCCAGGCAGGATGAGAAGCCTTGCCGAGGTCAGGTTGCTTTGCTATCAGAGTCCATGCTCTGACTTCAGGCATGTCAGGTCTTTGGCAGTCTCTCCTCTCTGGTGTCCCCTCAGTTAATCCCATCCTGGTCAATTTTTTCGGGGGCAGTGGGGGGGCCCTGTTAGGATCCAAAGAAGCACTAAATGAATGTTGATTGAGGCAGCTTGTCCTAATGATGGCAATTATGACTGTGATTTTTTTCTTTTTAAGCCATAAAAGCACTGGATGTTACAGATGGAAGGGATTTTCAGTAATTTTTTGGAGGAAGAAACTGAGCCCCTGAGAGGCAAAGTGTATAGTTTGATTACAAGTTCTCCCTAGTAGGAGAGGCGAGGAATCAACCAAAAGAGCAAGAAAAGAAGCCCGTATAGTAATGAGCTTCGGCTGCCTGCACCTCTTCCAGCCACAAAGGGGGGGAAAAAAAAAAAGCTGCCTCTATTCTACTTCTTTTCAAAGCTGCCCAGCTGTTAATATTTTAGTAAATAAGAAGCAGTGTCCAAATTCTCATTCAAGTTCTCCCATCCATTGAGTTAATAATCTAAATTATAAGAATATTTATTTTTTCACAGCATTAAGTAAACTTTAACTTAATGGAAAAACATGGCTCATAAACATTTGTATTCTTCCCAAACAAATCCATACGCCAACATGCTTATCTTTCTTCCCTGGGGTAGGAAACCAGGAGACCTTATGAAAATATATGAATACAGGTACATGGATATGTTTTTTCCATGTGGTAGCTCAAATATGGTTCTTCCACCTCAATCTCAAGCTCTCCAGATTGCAGATATCTTATCTACACACCAAACTAGCATTTATTTTACCAAGGGCACTACTTCCCCTTTTCTATCCCTTATTTCAACAGACAGGAGAAGAATATCCAGATAAAGGCCTCCAGGCAAACGCACTAGAGAAACTATAAAAGACTCTGAGGATGTTTGACGCCTTGAGTCTCTACGCTGATGCCATCATCTCACTTCCTGATCTCTGATCTTTTCCAGGACTCGGCTCCCTGTGCCCAGTGAATATAAATTTTCAGAACTGTGATCACAGCCCTGGCTAAATAGTGCTCCTGGTCTTTGTAGGCAAAACGTTTTCTCCAGCTTTCTGCTAGTTCTTAGAAGCCAGTGTGAAGGAAAAGGGAGGTCATGAAGCATCACTCCAAGCTGATCATCTATTCAGTTGTCTTGAGAATTATGTAGAATAAAATAACTGTCTCCTTGAGTGATAAATGTCTGAGACTTTGTCCCAAAGTTGGGTGTTTTCTGAGGAATTGCTGGAGACACTATTGCCCCCTGTGGCTACGTAAGCTTTCCAGACACAATCCAAGGGAAGCAAATGCCTTTGGTGAAGGAGGAGAGACTCCTACGTGGCATGGGGACCAGCAGTTGAGAGTGGCTGTATGGATAATTCACACCAAAAGTGCTCCAAATGCTACTTTCATCTAAATGGACTATAAGGGTTGTCATCAGGCCAGGGAAATGCAGATATTTCAAATCTGAATTTCATAGTATTAGCATTGCATCAAGCCAAAAAGATTAAGAAAGTAAATGAGTGTAATTTGTCTAAAGCAGAATGTTTGCTAAAAACAGGCAGGTCTCTAAGAAGAAAAAGAGATAGCAGTTGAAATTCTTTTGTAAATGTAAATGTATAATTTACATTAAACTCTTTCCTATGTATTATAGCTTTTGAGATATGCTATTTAGTTTTAAGAGAACTGGTTACCTCATTTGGAATGACTCAATACAGAGCTCTTAAATATTTAACCCTGATCTTGGTATAAATGTAAAACAGCTGGTTTCATTTTAAGAAATTTTGACTTTTGTTAAGCAAAACAATTCTGAGAGTGCATTTTCTGACAAATTCATATGATTAACCTCAACATTCTGTTTATAATATATAATCACACGGGAAAAAAAAATGCATAAAAGCAGGATAACTTACTTAATTCACAAATTCTTTGTTATTTCCCAAAGAGTGAGCTTCACATCTGGAAAAGCTCATGCAATTAAATAGTATGTCCAAGAAAAGATCATCTGAAGGAATTCCAAATAAACGCTTATACGCTTTTTTTTTTTTTTTTTTTTTTTTTTTTTTTTTTTTTGGCATTGCATTGCTGGTTGTATCTAATGCAGAGCATTTGAACACAATAAGTCAAGGGACAAATTTTTTAAAAGACTCTGTGTTATAGTGTCCTGGGACATGAAGGGACATCCTAAGTCTGCTGGGGGTTGTATTGTGCCTCAAGGTAAGACTGTACCAAAACAATTCCAGAGAATTCACCGTCTTAAATATTTAGGAAAGGAGCTCTATGCTGCCATTGATCCTGTGTCCTCATTTTTTTTTGCAGCCATGAAGGCTTCCTTTGTTCATAATCTATATCCTTCCTCTTAAGCCCATTTTTTTTCCTCTCTCTCTCTCTGAGAACAAGGCCACCAGACAAAGTCACAGCCCCAGCAGGCTCCTGCTGCTCTCCAAATTCTTACAACTGCACAATGGTCACTGCAGAGAAAACTCAACTCATTGCTTTGTGGGAGGTCAGAATGAAAATGGCAATAGTTTAGAAGGGAGGAGAAGAGTAAAAATAAAGAAAAAAATAGGCGTTCTTCAGCCACAGAAAACATTTTTTGACAATGCTACGGCACAAAATTAGCTAACACACTGCAGGACTTGATTACATGACATTGGAGGAATTATTCCATTTGGCATTTTACTCCCAGCCTTTTTAAGAGAGTTGTATTAAGATCGGGCAGGGGGGGGGGGGGGGGGGGGGAGGGGTTGTATCTGCTTTGCAGCAGGGATTAGGATGATGTATGACAGGAGTTTATGATTCTGCCTCTCAGGTTTTTCTGACCTCCCTATCTAAATAGGTTCCTGCCTTCCCCCATCATTGGTATTAACCATCATAGCATTATGCTTATTTTCTGCTTGGCATTTATTACGATCTGTAATTTTTTTTTTTTTTTTTTTTTTGAGACTGAGTCTCGCTCTGTCACCAGGCTGGAGTGCAGTGGTGTGATCTCGGCTCACTGCAACCTCCACCTCCCAGGTTCAAGCGATTTTCCTGCCTCAGCCTCCCGAGTAGCTGGGACTACAGACGCCTGTCACCACACCCAGCTGTTTTTTTGTATTTTTAGTAGAGATAGGGTTTCACCATTTTGGCCAGGATGGTCTTGATCTCTAGACCTCATGATCCGCCCGCCTTGGCCTCCCAAAGTGCTGGGATTACAGGTGTAATTAATTTTTTTAAATTGCTTTGTTGTCCTATCTTCATACTGAAATATTGTTCCAGGAAGGCAGTAACCCTACTTGTTAATCATTTTTATACCCGTATCACAGGCAGTACCTACAGATAATAAATAGGATAAAAGAATAAATGTGTAAACAAATGCTATCCCCAGAACCCAGGCCTCCTTGACTCAATTGCTTTAGAAGACTTTATTTCCTACCCACCCATCCCTCTGTAGCAGGAGCCTCATGAATCATATTTGTCGGCATTGCCTTTCATTAATGGATAACTATGGACGGAGTTCTCCTTGCAGTTCTCCTCTGTGTGAGCCCAGCCAGCCAACACCCTACAGTTAAAGCTTGCAGTTGTTTGGTGTTTAACTTTGAGCACATCGATGGACTCAAGTTTCTGTTTGCAAAGTCAGACCACAGAAATTAAGTTAATTGAGACATTATGGCAAAAGAATTTTCCTTTGGGGATGAGTTTATAAGCTTCTCCAATCTTTTGGGATGATTGGCACATCTTTTCTGCCTAATCCTTTCCCTGTGCAAAAATGAAGGAAAAATGATCTGCTATAGAAGAAAGAAACAAAGGACTATGCAGACATTTGATTATCTTTTAAAGTGGGAGATGAACTAAAAACCATTTAATGGCCTCTTTAAGTGAATGGTAGAGGGGAAAAAAAAAAAAAAAGCTAAAGTTGAAACTAGGAAATCTTTTCTTCAGAAAAGCAAGCTGAAACTTTGGTTGAGTAAATAAAATCTACTATAGCTTATATTAGAAAAGCACATAGGGAGAGTAACCAAAATAAAATTTGCATCTAACAGTTATCCATTGATTAGAAATTTTTATTTATCATTTTCAGGCTTTGAGTTATATGGTGCTTGTATATTTGCAAATCTTTATTTGCAAATTGTAGTGCATATGGTGTAGTGGGGAGAAGAGTGGGCCTAGCACATAGAGGGGCCCCAAAAATCTCAGGTAAAATAATAAATAAAAGTCAAGTAATAAGAAGATTGTCCAAGTATCAGTTATGTATAACCTTGGAAAAATGATGTGACCTCTCAGCGCCTCAAAATCCTATTTTGTAAGATGCTCTCTGCCCAACTCAGAGGGTTGTGTAAAACCCTAATGGCATCATGCATATTAAAAATATATGTGTTATAAAGCAGAATTAAATGTGAAGTATAATAGTAATATTTTGTAAGAAAATTATGAAACTCACCAAGTTCTTATTCAATAAATATCTATTATATATACTATGTGATTTTTTTGTTTTCCCAGTTTTTGATATTCTGCAGTTTAAAAAGATGAATACACTTCATTGTAAAATTTTAAGTGGGAAAAATGTTTTTAAAAAATTGAAATTCCTTTACCTGATCCCCATTCCAAATATGTTCTCAGAGATAAATCCAGTCAACAGTTTGATACATAACCTTACTGATCTCTTATAGCAGGTATACCATATAAGTTGTATATATTATTTTTACAAAAATTCAATTACACTATACATATTGCTCTGCATTTCTCAGTAAACAATATCTCATAGATACCCTTTTATCTCAGCACATATAGATCTGCCTCATTGCTTTTAATGGCTTCATAATATTTCATAATGCCATTATTTCTCAATAATTTATAGCAGATGACTGTAACCGCAAAATTCATTGCATCATTTTAAATAGGTTAATGGTGTGGCTAAAGAAGCCTTACTTTTTCAACAGAAATGCCATTTGCATGGTTGGCATTTCTAAATCCTTCAGCCTCAGAGAAGATTCTAGAACTTCTCATTTGTGGCTAGTTTCAGGGTAGAACAGCTGTTCTTCCGTGTGTCTCACCTGAATATCTGCTGTTCAGATATTGTAAGACTGTTTACAAAATACGATTTGGCAGAGTTTCCTGGATAACGTTTTGGGCAGGACAATCAGTCCTGGTTCCACCTGTTATGATGTTAGGAAAAAGTCATTAAACTTCTCAGTATTGTGCCTTTTTCTTCTTACACAATAGTGTTCCAGAGCTGCTCTTAACCCCTTCATGGGATTAGTGTGAGGCTCAAGGAAACCGTAGAGGTGAAAGCCATTGGGCACCTAAAGAGATGCTACAAGGATCAGAGGCCATCTAGATTCCACAGTTAGGAATGCCTCAGGAGCTATTTGTCCCCATCCTCTCTGTGAGTGCATATTTAATCACCTTGGAAACCCTATAAGACAGGCATTGGTATCTCCAGGTTTTATAGATGAGAAAGTGAAGCTTCGGGAAATTAAGAAGGCTACCTAAAACCCTATTCGTCTTAAATGGGAGTGGAGGGCTTTAATCCCGAATCTACCAGCTCCACATTCTGTGTTTATTCAACTAAGGAAACCAAGTCTTCAATGATCACAGAATCAAGGTGGCTTTCATCTGGCAGTGGTTTCAGGTGAAGTTCCTGGAATCTCACTCTTGGCTGACGGCAGTGCTTCCTGTCCATGGCTTACATTGAGCCCAGAGTATATTTCTCAGTGTAAAATGTGTTCAGGGTCTTCAGGAGGAACAAGTTGGGTATTTTCAAGTTTTTATAATTTGGTCATTCTCATTCACACTAGAATTAGGGTAGCCCAGCATGTGAATTTGAGGGGTTCTGTGGAGCTTTCGTTTCTCAAGTGGGCTTTGCCCCAAGCACAATGAAGAGGGCAATGTCCTATTGCCAAAGTGTACCTTTCTGGGGCTACAGAAGCCTGATCAAACGTCATGATGCAATGTGTGGAGCTGCGTGGTGCAATGAGAGGCAGTGTTTTGCATTAATTGAGAAGGAGCTATTTCTTTAACTCACCTCCGAAAACACCTGTCATTGAAGACATTTTCTAGGTTTCACGAGGCAAAGACATTCCCAAGAGACAATCTGGTTGTTTGAGTGCCCACTACAGGCCTCTTACCAAGGGAAATAAGGGGTCTTCCTTGCCAGGCATGCTGATGCTGTGAGCTTATTAACTGAGTCCAATTGTTCTGTAAAATTCTGAGAAAGGTTGTGTAAAGGGTGATTACCCAGGTCCTACTTCCCTAAGGTGAGGAGAACACATACTGACAACAGCTCAAGGGGATTCTAGCACAAAAAATCCAAAAAGGGCAAGCAATGACCCTGGTTATTCCTGCTGATGACACCTCACACAGATGACTCACTCTGAGTAATAGCAATAAAATTGACAGTACAATTTTGCTGTCACTATGTAAGAGTTGCCTTTGTAGATCATTGTATTATTTGTTCAGTTTCAGAAAAAATAGATTGGGCCAACTTCTGAAAACAATATTATTTTTCCTAGATGCACTCCAAATTTAGGGTTGCCAGGCCATCAACTAACCTGCAGCCTTTGACACAGTGAGTATGGAGCAGTATGACCCAGATTAGTGATGCCTGCTTATGACTGTCAGGGCCTGTCATCGTGGGTGGTTAGCTTCCAAGCCTCCCAGGCAATCCGTGAGACATGGACTTACCTCAAACCACCCACGCATGTCTGGCTCCTGCAGGTTGGCATGCTCTGACAGCCACCGGGTGCCTGGGCCACCAGGAGGTCCTGCTGTTGCCCTGCCACTGGCACTGCCTCTCCCCATCCTCATCTACATCCATAGAGATGGAAGTCCCACCCTGTTCATCCTCTAAATTCGTGTGCGTTCTCAGGAGCTAAACAAGCAACGGACTGTGTTCTCACGTGTATCATTTTTTCATGTAACAAAGATGTTTAGAAGACTGTTGATTATCACCCCCTCCAGTCATCATTCTCACATTAATCCTAGCAGTTGGTGATCTGGAGAATGTTCTCAATCTTCTGAGTTTTACATTTCTATCCTCTAAAGAGGAAAGTGCCTCACAATGTTGTTCTGAGGTTTATGTAATTCTATGAAGTGTTTATAAAGTTTAACAACATAAAAGTTGTTTTTTAGTGGTACTAACAACCAACTAGTATTGGATTTGCCCCATCCATCCAATACTATATTTACACAAAGTAGAGATTTTTACCAAAGAGAGTTATGCAAATCTCTGGTCTATTTGCTGTATCTCTGGGGAGATCTAGCTTTCAAAATATCAAAACAGGAGAATATTGCTTCCAACCACTGACTCCTCTGGCAAACTTTTCACCTAGAGAGAACAATCTGTCCAGATCAGTTTAAGGTGACTTGGAGCTTTTTCTCACCTTCTCTTAGATTCCATCTCTGTGAGAAAGAACCATTGATGGGCCAAGCTGTGTGTGCTCAGTTGAGAATGTTGATTCCCAATACTTTCTCTCACACTTCACCACCATGAAACTCAGCCCTCGGGGATATTCTCCCAATGTATCAGTGAACAATTCTGGATGGAATAAGTCGGCATGTTTTGGTCCTCTTTCTTTTAAACCTACCTTAATGATCTGAACCCTTTTTATGAGCTATCTACTTAACAATCATGATAGTAAGTTAAAAATAATCTTAATGAAAAAGAAGACATTTTATTGTCACGATGTAAAAGTTGCCTTCATAAATCATTTTATTATCTATTCATTTTCAGAAAGAATAGATTGGACCAATTTCTAAAGCCAAAATTATTATTTTTCCTAGATGCACCCCAAATTTACTTGATGTAAATTGATATCCAACAATTTTATATAATGTTTAGCAACCCGGACAATGTTACAGAATGTCATTTAAAAGTAGAATTCTCTAGAAAAGCTCCAGTGGAAATGGCATGGTGTTTTATTATTTGTTGATGACATGATTTTTGTATATGATCCTATTCCCCATTGTACTCTGGATTCTGGTTGAGATTTCAGTGTTGATTTATCAACTTTCTGGGACCCTCTGCTCAACATGTTCTGTTTGCTCCTCTGGATCCACTCCCTACCCTTCTCTGTTTTTCCTCTGCTCCAGGAGACAGATGGGTCTGTGTAAATAATATCAATGGCTTGCACTCCCTTTGGCTTCCAGTTCTCTTTGGGCAAATGGGAAGACACAGAAGGAGATGAGAAAGAGGAAAGAGTGAATTCAGAGAATGTGTTTCCCCAGTCCTTCCCCATGAGGTCACCTCAGGCTAGTGTGCCTCTCAACAGAGACCTGTGGTCCTCTCAAGTTAGTGTGCTCTACAGGACTCTCTCTTCAGGGCTCCAGCAACCCCACCCTCCTCAGGCCCAGAAGTAATATCTCTTAAAGATCTCCTACAATCCCACCTTTGTAAATAGTCTTCAAAAATAAATGTTTCTTATATTACCCTATTTTGAATGAGTCATTCACAGTTTAAGATTTTGATTGAAACGGACTCTCTAGTTCACATCTTTGTATTTTTTCTTTTATTCTGACTTAGCCTTTCTCTTGTAAATTCTCTAATTCTTTTTCTTTTTTTTAATTGTATTTTTTTTTGTAGCAGTGGGGTCTTGCTATGTTGCCCAGGCTTGTCTCAAACTCCTGGCCTCAAGTGGTCCTCCTGCTTCAGTCTCCCAAAGCACTAGGATTATAAGAGTCCCTCAATTTAAAGATATTCAAGGACATCATCATTACCACCATCAACAAAAACAATTTCGTACTCTTTTAATATAATCTAAGCTCTGAAATAAACAATTCATTTCCACCATGGAGGCCTCAAAGTGATGTCATGAAGCAGGTGCTACTATTGTTCCATTTTACAGATGAAGAAAGTGAGGCTTGGAGGGGTGAAGTAACTGATCCAAGGTCATACAATTCCCAGTAAGGCAGGAATTTAACAGAATTAAGTCAAGCCTTTGTAGTACTGGGTTAGAAATAATCATGCTTTCTCTACTTTTGCTAGTATGAATTACAGCACTCTTGAAAACTAACCAGTAAAATAGATACAGACATTCTAGAGCAAACTGTCAAATCATTATCACTACTATAGTTTAAACCCTTCTTACCAATCTTGATTATTTTCCTTTTTAAACCATCCTGGACCTTAATTAGAATTATAGCTCTTCTTGGTCTTTTGTGCTTAGCCTTTTGACTACCCTTCCATCTGAGTGTCTCCTAGGGTCTATCTCTAAGCTGTCTACTTTCATTCCTTTTTAGCTCCGTTATTGGTGACTTATTTCCTCTGTTAGACTCTTCAACCCTTTCAACTGACCATCTTTGGCAACTTTTTAACATAGGTATTTTTCTATTTCCTACCATCAGCAGCAGCTAGAAACAAAAAGAAATTTGCTTCTGAGAACATAGATACTGATCAATCAGAAGCCAAAACAATTTTTTAGCTTTATTCTTATTCCCCTTTTCATCAGCATTCTCTCTTATGCTAATTTGAAATAGAAACTTTGACTTAATAGGAGGCCCATGGCAGCTGACCTACTGGAGGAATACCCTAATCAGGACTTCAGACCAAAACGCACTTCATGGTGGAATACAGTCAACCAAAGTTCTCACAAGGTTTTTGAACACCAATTTAAATGGCTTTCATTATAACCTTTTTAGGATGATGGATGTAACACTGAAATTTTGTCTTCTAACCATACAATTTCACCAGCAATATTCAAGAAGATTTTCCAGACATCTGTTTCTATTTTTCTCTTTATTTTTCTCAGATTCCCTCTGAGCTCATTGGCTGACCTTGACATCACAGCCAAGCCCTAAATGAAAGCATTTTATCACTCTCCATTTTTTTCCAAAGAAGGTCTTGAGATTTTATTTTCCAAGCAATAACAGATTCCATTTCTGAGACTTCTTATCATATCTTTAGCCACATCATAAATAACTCGAATTTTATATTGACAAAGAAAGTTCTATTGTACTTTTTTTTTTTTTTTTAAGAAACAGGGTTAACAAGCTGACTAGGACCCCTAGTTACTTTATATAACATGGTTGGTATAACTTCGTTCTGAACTATGATGAAAAGCAGAAAATTGGGCATATTTGTATTTAAAGTATAAATTAGTCAAATTTTGAGCTGACAGTATAGCAAAGGAATTGTCAAGTTTGAAATGCAGTCTGATGCCCTTGAAAATAATGAGAATATAATTAGAAAATAGTACACAAAATTCAGGGCTCTCAGAAGATCAGCCACAGAAGGATCACGTCATCCTAGGCAGAGTGTCTCAAATTTGTCTTTCAAATTGTTGCCCCTGAAGAAGTTCAGTGATGTATCCAAGGTCACATACATGGATTTCTGCCTAAGTGAACCTTCTTCCTGTTTTCCTGGGCACCGTGTCTGAGAATGGCTGTCTGATTCATTCTTTTCTAAGCCCTAGAGGGACCAGGTTATGCAATTCTCCACAGGTATTTTGGCAGCTTCTTAGGATATTTGACTCAGGCCTCATCTCCACTCTTCTCTTAGGAGAGAATAAGCACGTTCTATGAGGGACATTAGACCACCAGAGAAGATGGTTACTCCCACAGCAGGATAACCGCCTTGTGGGATTAGAAGACCACCATTCTATGATCCAGCTTCAGATG
This sequence comes from Theropithecus gelada, assembly GCF_003255815.1. Classification (NCBI taxonomy): domain Eukaryota; kingdom Metazoa; phylum Chordata; class Mammalia; order Primates; family Cercopithecidae; genus Theropithecus; species Theropithecus gelada. Next base: position 14,521,705 of record NC_037674.1, read on the forward strand.
AAATGTACTGAGCGCCTCCTATGCATCAAGCACTGTGCAAGGTACTCCCACAGAGCCTATCTTTCTTGGGCGAGGAGGTTTACATACCTAACCTGATTCTACCACCAATTAGCACCGAGACCTTGGACCAAACTTTGAGTCTGTTTTCTTTCTATAAATCTGAAGAAAAGTTACCTGGCCTTCTTATCTCCTAGAAGTGTTATGTGGGTCAAATGAACTAATAAGTGGCACAATACTTTCTTAAAATGTTGTTATTGAAATATAATGTACATACAGAAAACCGCATAAGTGTATATGTGGATACATTTCACAAACTAAACACAGCAGTGGAATCAGTGCACAGTTCAAGAAACTGAATGAACATTACCCCATGAGTCCCCATCGTGTTCCCTAATGGCTGCCAGCCCCTCAAAGGGTAACCACCATTCTGACTTCTAACAGTCTAGCTGTTTTGCCTGTTTTTCTACTGTACATAAATGGAGTCATATGCTATAAGCTTTTTGGTGCATGGCATTTTATTTTTCAGAATTACGCTTGTGAATTTCATCTGCATTGCTGTGTGCTTTTGTAAGTTCTTTGTTCTCATTGCTATGTGGATTCCACTGTATGAACAGACATTTTACTTCCTGCTCCATTGTTGATGGACACGTGGGTAGTTTCTAGCTTTGGTCTGTTCACAATTATAAACATGCTTGGACATGCCTTTTGCTGAACATATGTATTCATCTCTGTTAGACATATCTTGGAAGTGGAATTCCTGGCTCCTAGGCTTTATGTATATTCAGCTTTAGGAGACGTTGCCAAATGACTTTCCAAACGGTTTCTCCAATTGACATGGCCAATAATAGAGCCTGAGAAATACCAACATTAGGTATTTTTAGAATTTTTTTTTTCATTTTAGGTAAGTAAATTATTTCTTAATATAATCAGATTACCACCATTTTGAATGACTCATCTCAGGGTTCATATTAATACACATGAATATTTCATATATTCATACTGTGTGTCTGAGGACATTTTATTATTCAATTTTGGTATATGCAGCATCTGGATCGATGAAAGTTAAGGCCACTGGAATATAACATCCATATTTATGCTATTCTACAGAAATAGGACATTTCAAGCTTGGCTGAATCCATATGCAATAAAATATATATTTCTCAACTAGTCTTATGTCCTAGCAATGGTTATTTTAAAAGTGTAATTTAACTAAATTAACTAGCGAGTCTGGTACTCAAGGTAAAGACCTTTGGCTTGAAGAGCTTCTCTAGAAGGTAAGCTTTCAGTTTGGAGGAGCCTCAGAGAGCCTTCAGCCTACTCTCTCATCCTGTAGGTGAGGAAATTGGAGTCCCCCAAAAGAAAGGACTTACTCATCACACCGGAGCTGCTTAGTATCAGAGCCAAGACCAGAACCCATATCCCCAGAGCCTCCCTTGACCTCATTTACATCGTCCCTGCCTCAAACTGGCCAAGGTTTCTTAAATAGTTAAGGAATAGATGCTGCTACACAGTAAGTGACCACAGAGGAAACCTCATATGGACAGGACAGCGGAGAGAAAGGCCTTAGTGAAGTCAGTGAAGACAGAGCAGCTGTCGCAGTTGACTGCTCAGAGAGGCAATGAGGGAGAGCGGTGGTAACATATTCTACTGGTCATTCCCCAGGCTGCCAGTGAGTGCAGACCGGAGACTAGACAGGAAGGTCTCACAGAGCAGTCCTCGCCAGTCACCCCTTCCCAGCCACACCTTCCTTCTGAAAACTTCCTCTGAAGTCTTCTCCTTCCCACCAGAGTTCTACCCGTTGCCCAGATTACTCTTCCCACAACCTTCCCTCATGCTGCTCCTGCCTTCACCCTGCTAATTCCTGCACATCCTTCAGATCTCTGTGTCTTCTCATTCCAGAGCCTATGTAATCATCACATCATTCCTCCCCCATGCTTGGCACTTCTTAAGTCCTCAGTAAATAATGAGGAATGAATGAATGAATGAATAAATGAATAAATGAACATGCTATCCAGTGCACTCCTTGTATAGTAATAGAGGCAGAAATCCTTGCCCTGGTCAACTTACCTTAGTTTCTTGTTCTTTGTCAGGGGACAGGAACAAGGGAGGGGGTTGTTGATATTGTTTCTTAAGTAACTTAAAAAGTATCCTCAAGTATTGATTCTAACCTACAAGCAGAGTTAAGAACCACTGGGCTTGGGCAATTGTTATCAATTCTAGTTCTACATGAGAATATTCACTTTTTCAAAAAAATATTAACCTTTATACAATCAAAAGGACATTTTTGAGACTTAATTTTTAAGTAATTTGAGACTTACATAACAGTTGCAAAGAAAGATACATTTTTAATAAGAAGAATAAATGAGAATGGACCTCAAATTTTTAATTTTCTCAAAGCCTAGAGTGGTTCTGTTTCTCTGCTCTTCCCAGGGCACCCCTTCCTAGTACCACTCTCCTCACCAGCAAAGACAAATTAAAAGGAGTGGGGGAGACAAAATGAAGCAAAACAAACAAAAACCTTCCATTATAGTATGATAGAATGGCCAGAGAAGAAAGGAGACAGTACCAAGTTAAGAGAGAAAATATAAAAACAAGAGGATTAGATGACATCAATGTAGTGGTTTTGCTCAGAAGACGAGGAATGTTGGAATGTAGGTGGCAAATTCCTGTCCTGAGGGGTAAGTTTCAATTCTGTAACTGTTAGGCATGAAAATACAATAGGGCTTAATCTTACCAAATATAGATCCACCCTGGCCAAGTACAGGTATGTACCTTTATGTAGTCATTTATTTGCCCTTCCCCTGCCCACTGCTTTCCATTAGAACATTGTGAAAGTCCTACCCTGGAAAGAAAGGAGACTAAAGCAAAAATTGAGTTAACACATTGGATTCTTGTGACATAGCTTAGACAGTTCCTCCATCGTCAAGCCCTTTAAGTCATATTCAGTGAGTGTTCCGCTGGTTGGAAGGAGGTAAGGCATTTTGCTATTAATATCAGGTGGCAAATGATAGGCCAAGAACATCTGATAGTTTTTGCTGCTCTGTAAAGTTGAGGTTTAGCATCCAAAAGTAGTTTCTTTCCTTTCATTAGAGGAGGAGGAAAAGCAGAGTGAATAAAATAGGAGCTGGAGTCTTGCCCACATAGTTCTATGAACCTGGACAAGCTGTTTCACCCCTCTGTGGCTCTGCGTACTCATCTACAAATAAGGGTAACGATAGTACCTACTTCAAGAGTTGTTAACAGGACTTAATGAGTTAATTAATACATGTCAAAAGCTTGGAATTGTGCCTGGCACATAACAAGGGCTCAAGATATGTTAGCTATTATCATCATAGTTATATGCTTGGTTTAGCTATAAATTCTTACTTTGAAAGTGTGCATTCATTTCAGTGTAATTGAAATATCAGGAAATAATTTGAGCATAATGTAAACGTCAAGTTTACTCTCTGGAATTTTATCTGCAAAAAATATTAGGTGAACCCAGGAAACTGCACCCAGCTGAACTGATCTGTGAAGGATACACAAAATCCACACACTCACAAACCTGAGAAGCCCACCAGCTAGTGTAGTTCCCCATGTATGTGATGGGCCACACCCATCCACAACCATCGTTACAATGTTTGATCAATTTCAGATAATCTCCTCACCATTTCACAACAATTTATCAACTGCAACCCTTCAGATACCCACTTCCACAAACAAATTTCTGTCTTTTTTTCTATGAGTGTTTATTGGCAAGCTTCAGGGTTTGAGACATACTGTCAGGAAGAAGTGCTGGAAAGCGAGCACAGTAAACAGGAAAGACAGAACTTCTATTGGTCCTCATTTCAAGATGGTGCCTGCATGTTTCAAAGGTCACCAAGCAGAATGCCAACCCACTGAAAGTATTGCATAATGCATAAGGGCAGAACAGAAAATTAGGACCTAAGTGTTCAGTACTGAATATATTAGACTTTTTCTTTCCTTAAAGTATATTCGGACTGAGGTTCCTAGAATTAAAAGAGTTTTTAACCACAGAAGAGTTATTACAACGTTAAATTTCTGGATAAAATTCAGAGTGAAATATGTGCAAAACAAAATTGAGATCATTCCTGAATAACCAAGTTAATCCTTTTGAGGCACTGAAAGCAAAACCCTCTCTGTGTGTCTTTCTCTCTCTCCTTCTCTTTCATACACACTCTTCAAACCAATACAAAAAAATTACTTAAAGAAAATACAGGCATTTAAATACATAAAGTAAACTCTAAATAAATCTACAGTGTAGGAAATTTTGAGAGTACAAAAATAAGGAATGCACAAAATTTAAGCAAATGTCTACCCCCATTGTCCCTCCAAATGTAGTTTTACAATCTGCCTGCAAATGTTTATCAGTAAGAAGAAAGTGTCTAATGGATCAGAAACCTTATAAAAACATATTCAAGTAGAAAAAATGTTTTCCTCTATCTAAATACTACTGAATCCTAGGGATCAAACAAACAAACATGAAGACAATACATAGCAGAGGCAAAATGCCACCACCCTGTTTGTTAGTTGATGACTTCCTGATCTCAGTTAAGAAAAGTCAGCTTGTGCTGCTATGGATCTTCTTAGAAGGTAGAAAGAAACTTAACCCCATGCAAAACCCCATGAAATTCATTTGTACTTGCCTAAAGCTCCCAATACCCTGAAGTCTTACAAGGAACACTACTTCATTTTCAATTTACAAACAAAAGTATGCATTACATTCCTGCCATCTGCCACGTACTGTGCTCAAATGCCATGCTCACCATTACCACCTGACAACCATGGTTGTGGGAGCAGGAGGCAGCTCCGCTCCCCTAAATTCAGAGCTTGGGCTTAGCCTTCACCAGAGCTGCTAGCACCATTAGAGGGCAGCGTTTTCATGAGCTCTGGCAACATCCAGGGCATGTTTAGAGAAGTGATCAAGACTCCTTCTTGGGGGGTACCCAGGAAGGTAGTCTCTGCCCTGAACTTGGCTCTTTTCTCAGACTGTGTGACATTTAACTTACTCATTGAAAAGAAAGATGTGCTGTTTATAGGGCCAGTATGACTACAGGAAGTCGCAGAAACCCTGAATTTAGAAATGGTAAAATTCCTGAGAGTTGAAGGCTTATTGAAGACTGTGCAAGATCATCTCTGGAAACAGTAGATAGGAAGCCATGAATAAAGCCAGTATCAACCATCGTTATGGGGATGAAGCGACAGGACAGGTCTCACTGGCCTCAACTTAGACTTAGCTCCAGAGTCAGCTAACATCTCTCCCAGGAAGAGAAACTTGGACAAGATTCAGCATAAACATTATCCTGGACCTTGCTGGGCGTTCTTCTCTAAACAGAGTTCACCTGAGCCTTCAAAGCATTTCTATTGCTGGAAAGTTGCCATTGTAGCATCCTGTAAGCCTTCTCATAACGAACCAGACAGCCATCTGGAAGAGAGTGGGTCATCAAGGTGGAGTGACAAGCACGGACTTCATCATCAAAGATCCACCTGGGCCTTTGCTCAGTGCTCAATCAAAATGTAGGATTTGGATCTCAAAGTGCACCAGATGGCAAGGACTGTGGGTTCTGAATAATAGGTCTTGCTCTAGACAAGCCCAAGGGAGCAGGCATGGCCTCTCCTGTAAGCTCTCGGCTTGGCTCAGACTTATAGATCTAACTTCACCCTGACTTCTTCATCTTCCTTCTCCACCCTCTTCTTAACTCCAAACACAATGATAGCTTTCTCCTCTCCAACACTTAATGGTTTCTCTCATTTTAGTGCTAGAGGTCCTTAGACAGTTTCTGTCAAGTACTAGCCCTACTTGTCTGCAGATCCTGAGAGCCTTAATTGACAGATTCAGCTGTGCCTATTTCTGAACCATTCCTGACCAAGAAAGTAGTCCCACCAGTCAGTGCGGACAGGAATTAGTCTTTTGCTGTCAACTAATGGTTTTCAATAAGGGCAATTTTTTCCACCCAGAGATAATTGTCAATCTCTGGAGACATTTATGGTTGTCACAGCTGAGGGAGTATTAATCAATAGCACCTCGTGGGTAAAGGTAAGGAATGTCATTAAACACCCTACAATGCACAGGGTAACCCCCCACGACAAGGAACTGTCCAGCCTCAGCTATTCATAGTACCAAGTTTGAGGAGCCCTACTGTAGAACTAGTCCCAGGGATGAGGCATGGGAACCGGCGCACAAACTGAGCCAAGCTTTCTTTTACTTCCCTATTGTGTTCTCCTTGTTGTTTGATTTCTGCCTCATATACCTGCTTCAGGGTCTGGTTTCCCTGCTGAGTCCAGTGTCTCGCCTCAGGCCCTGCCTGTTTGTCAGATACCTTGGTTTATGGCAGGCCCCTCACCTCGATCTCCAATTGGAGTTCTATCTATATAGATCCACAAAGCCATAATTCATCTAATTTTCAGTATTCTTGTTGCAAGAACCCTTTCTACCAATCCCTACTTACCAGATTGCATCCCAGGAACAAAAACAGTGAAGTCAGCCTGATTTCCAATGCTTTTGGATATAGTATTCTGGACTTCTGAGTGCTTTTCTCAGGGGTCATACTGCATCCAACCTGGGTGCCATTTCTTACCAACCCCCAAAATGTGTTCCTGAGGTCCCAGAATGACTTGAGGCTGAGCTGACTTCCCCAAAATGCTTTGAGGGAAGAATTTCTAAGGGAGCAACACTAAGCACTATGCTTCGGGTAGCACTGTGCTGGGCAGACACTTTAACCCAAACTCTAAAGCCATGATAAGTCAGTCCAAGACACTATTCTCGAATAACAATGGTAACTTCTTACAAGCCACCCAAAGTATTGTCTCTCTCTTTAGTAATCATTTCAAATTTTTGTGTGATTAGCCATCCTCCAATCTTGGATGTAGAGAACAAACCCATAGCTATTTCCCTGGAAGGGACAGCCACACACCCTGCCAGGATATCATTCTGCCTCCAGGCACTATATGAAGACATACCCATTCCTCCCTGCCATGGCAGAGAAAGTCCATTCCAGAGAAGAACTTTGGTTTCTTGGCCTTGTTCCAGACTGAACCAAAGGAGGAAATGAAATAGACAAAGCACCAGATGGAGAGTAACTAGTCAGAATGATTCAGTCCACAAACATCTCCATATCTAAGAAATGAGCACAGGTTTCCAGCACAATAAGGTACATCTGGGTGGGGTGACAGCAACAGGTGCTCATTTGAAGCAGTTGGAGATCATGGTACACAAAACCAGGCCTGGAAGTAGTATGTTACTGCAAGAGCCATGGCCATTTTGAAGTAAAATCAAGTTGTCATTGGTGGGATGAGGAGGTTGTGGAATTTCAACCTGGTTGGTTTCAGTCCTTGCTCTTACATTTGCACTGCTGTTTAAAATGCTAGCTCTATTGGATTCTGAGGATACTACACAAGAAAAATTCCCAGGAAAAAATAAAGAAGTAGTACCCCAGGCACAGGAAATGATCATCAAAACTCATCCTTTCCTAATATAGTGAAATCAATAATTTCCACAAGGAATCTGCATCACCAGCAATCCTCCCTGGGGAAAAAAAAAGTGGAAGTGAATAAACAGAGAGATAAAACCTAAAATAGGGCAACCATTTCAAATAATGTAATAATAAAATCTAAAATATTACACCCATTTGAAAGAACATGAAGATATAATCTAAAATATTGCAAGAATTTTAAAGGTTCTATAGATCTAAAGCAGTGGCTTCATGCTTTTAAAATACAATTCTAAATAGCACAATGCCTCCTTTTAATTCTTTTGGATTCCTGGAGAGACAGCTCCTGGCTGACTGATAAGTTCAACTGATAAGTTGAACACACAGGTTGTCTAGGCTTTTCAATGATGGTGATGGATTTCTTTTAAGCTATCCAAGTTTTTTCTTCGAAATCAACATCCTTGATTTATGTCAGCAAAAAAGCTGCTTTCTTGGATTTTAGTTACACCTGAGCTCTGTCCATTGCTGAGCCCGTATGTACCAAGGAGTTCTGGATGCAGGAAGCACAGCAGCATGAATTATTCTGAGACATCACCAGAGAACACAAATAGGATAGAGCATCAGATCAGCAAGTCACAGCTAAGCTTTCAAGCTGTAGTTGACAATGAAAATAACCCCAGAAGTCTTGAGAAGCACAACCTATAAGGCAGAGCAGTGTGCTTTTCTGGAGTGAGCATGATCCAGATTTACCAGATGAAGCATGTCAGCCGTAAACACAACACACTCTTAGCAGCCCCATCCTAACCAGTTCCAGGCTCTTTGGGGAACTGACTAACTCATCACCTGCATAGCTTGCCACAAACTTCCACGCTAAGGCACTTGCACGTAAACTGACCTTCACACTTCAGCTAACATCTTCACTGCACAATGAAATGAATGTGAACTAGAAAATCAAATTCTATGTAAAAATAGGCAAGTCTCTTCCTGAATAAGAACAAAAGCCGAAAGTTCACCTTATAAATGAGCTTTAGCAATGAGTTTTATGCTATTTTATAGATCATGAGGGTTCTGCAAATACTATAGCTAATCCAGTGTCACCTCCAACAGGATCTTCCAGGTAGTTGTGATTTATGTCTTTATTAGTCATGTTAATTACATAACAATACCTAAAGGGCTGCTTCCTGGATTCATTGTTTGTTCACGCCATAGTAAAAAGTAATCACCACCCGACTGGTATCACAAAGCTTTCTTTCCACTACACTGGAACATTTGTACTGATCTCACAAGATGATTTCAGAGGGACTCGAAGTCCATGGGATGGGTGCTTGGGTCATTTGAAGTGGGCTGTGTATCAGTCAAAACCATTGCACCTGATTGACCTCAACAGTGTATATAACTTCTTGCCTGAATTGAGTCTTCTTTACCACAGCAGACTAAGCCGGGCTTTTATCCCCGTCATGGGGGAAAGCTTTAGCAACTGCTGCTCTCTTTCCATGTGGAGGATCACACACTATCACTGCACTTCTGGCCTCTCACCGGAGTCCCATTCATTCACCCCTTGACAGCATATATAAGCCACATCCTGTAACTTCAACTTTATTGGTAATAAAGATGATGTTTTGGTGTATGATTGCCTTATTGCTTTGTCTTATTTCTCAATTGTGTTTGAATGTGGCCACAAAAAAAAGGACTTTCCTGAGAATAGTCTAACATTTGGTGGATTGGTTGGAAACACTGAGAAACATAACAAATGGCTGAAGTGGGGAAAATAAAACAAACATTAAAAGATCTTGAGGGGTTCTGGGCTTTGGATTTTTTTGTGTGTGCATGAGAGAGATGTTTTGACCTTAGTGGATTGTGGAGGCTTTTATTAGCTCATGAGGTTGCTTTTTATAATTTCACACTTGGCTCTTTAAAACTTCTATGACTTGGAAAAGGGGCCTTAGGCTCTAGGTGATAATATTTCAACCCCGACAGATAATTACAGCTTGTCCAGTGGTAGCTTTATATGGACTGCTTTTTATATGTGGTTGTTTATTTTATAGATTGTGACAGCCTAAAGCAAGATTCCATGGCCCTCAACGAAGACATAACACTCAGGGAAAATACTAGGACAATTCAGCTTTGAAAATGTGGTGGCTGGGGGACTCAGAAAGCCTGGGGCTCAGCCAAGTCACATGTGAGGAATGACATCAGCAGACACCAGTTGCACGAGACTTAGAAAAGGCCTGGCTTTAGTGGATGCAGGGAATCTCATGGTGAAGTCTTGCCCCTAAACAGTACAAGCCACTTGTCTTACCACACACATGCTAGTGAACTTCAGCCTGTGCTAGTAGGCAGCAAGGCCACATATTTAGTAAGTGGCTGAGCAGGGATCTGAATACAGGCTGGATTTGCTCCAGAATACAAGCTCTCAACCAACTGTATTAGCTTTCTTTTGCTGCTGTATCATGTTGCCAGGAACTCAGTGACCTAAAACAGCACAAATTTATTATCTTACAGTTCTGGAGGCCAGAAGTCCCAAGTGGGATCTACTAGGCTAAAATCAAGATGTTGACAGGGCTGCATGTCTTCTGAAGCATCTAGGAGAAAATCCATCTCCTTGATTTTTCCAGGTTCTAGAGGCCACCTGTATTCCTTGGTTCATCCTTAAGGAAGTAGCGTAGCATCTGTAAATCTCTCTCCGACTCTGACTCTCTTGTCTTCCTCTTCTAAGGACCCTTGTGATTATATGGAGCCTTTCTAGATAATCCAAGATAATCTGCCCATCTCAAATCCTTAATGATGTCTGAAAAGTCAAAGTAATGTGTCACAGGGTCCGTGGGATTAGGACGTGGATATCTTTGGGAAGGCCATTGTTCCACCTACCATGCCAGGACTCATTCAGCCTCCCCTTCACGCTGACATTGCATCTGGGGTCATAGTTTTTGACAATATACTAAAGCTCCACATTCTGAGAATGTAATTTTTTCTGGGATAATTGCTTTAGAGGGTGAGGTTTGCCTTCTTTTCTCAATATGGTGGGTGTGGCCCACCAGTGAAAATAATAACTGCTTGCAACTTTTCATCAGTAAAGTTATCAGAAATCTAGCATATATCTTCTGCAGCCCTGCAGGAACCACACCAGCCTCAAGGAGAGCAAGTCCCAGCTGTAAGCCCTGGCAGGACCCCTCACTCTGCTAACACTGGGGAGACCCCTCACCCCAACACTTAGCAAGAAGTCAGGATGTCATTAGTCACTTTGGGCTTTTAATTCACCAAAGCAGTAGAGTTTGATTCAGACTTTAATTCATTTGGGTTTTGTCAACATTAGACTTAAACTCGCGAAGGGATTAGTGCATAGATTTTAATTCTTCCGAGATAATTTCACAGAGGGAGGAATTATACTCAAATTTGGGGCATGCTCACTTTGTTGGCATTTTATGCGTGGAGTTTCTCTCTGCATTATCATTTAATTTTACTTCATAACTTCCAGTAGGTTATATTGGACAGTTACGTCCAATAGATTGTGTTGAACAGTTGTAGCAGGACAGCACTGAGCAAGGGAAACAGAATAGAAAGAATGTTTTTGGCCTTGGAGTCCATTTAATTACTGCATTGTTCTGACCCATTTCAGCCTCCTGCGGAAAAATCTCCTCTCAGCAGGAGGAAGCCTGCCCACACCAGCCCTGCTGGGTCAGTTGCTTTAAGTCCAGCAGGAATCAGTGTCTGTAGTGGTGGAGATGAAGCAGGCTGCAACATGCTATTGCTGAATGGGTTAAAGCTCCAGGACTCCAGGAGTCTCTTCACTTTACAGTGCTCTCACCTCTCTCACCTAGGGGTCCTAGAGTTGTGACAGCCAAGAAATAAGCCACATTCTCTAATATCAGGTTTGTTCATTGAAATGGAGATACTATGAACTCTAGCTGACCTATTATTTTGTCTTTTCTTTTTTCAGTTGGATCCGAACTTAAGTGAAAAATGGGGCTGTTATTTATTGGGATCCCATGAAATTCCCCCTAATTTTTTTTTCTCTAGATTGTTACACTGGCCTTCTAGTGGGTCTCTTTCCAGTCAGTTCTTGAGACCTGTGCTGTAGGCATTTGAGTTTGTCATCTTTTGCTTAGAGCAGAAGAGCTTAACCCTTTTTGTGACACAAACCCCTTTGACGGTCTGGAAGACTCTAATGACCCCTTTCAGAAATAATATCTTTAAATATGTAACATAAAATACCCATGATTACAAAGTAAAATAATCACATGAAATACAGTTCTCAAAAATGTTTAAAAACAAAATTTAGCCTTATCGGGTGATGATAATTAAGATAGGAATTAGTGTAGCTTCAAAGAGGATATAGAACATAATTAGTTCTATAGCTGTGAATGCTATAATTTTTAAAAATCTGCAGGGAAATCAATATAGAAATATATTGAGCTTTTTTGTGGGGATGTATAAATATACAATTCATATATAATTTATATGAATCTCTATTCCTACATTAATATGATTTAGTACTTAACCTATAGGTACATAATTCAAGTACACTGATGAGCACAAACAATATTTCAAGAAAGCTTTAGCCACCATAACAGAATATGGAAAGATCTATGATCTGTATTTGTAAGAAAGTCATAGGAAGTAATTCAGATGTAATGTGTTGCCCACATTCATAAATGAAGAAAATGGCAAATTTCAGTTAGAGGTTAGTGAAATACAAGTTTCTTTCCAAACTCATGAACTCCCTCCATGGAAACCCAAGTTTTAAGTCCCAGTCTCAGAGTGGCTGTCTATTGTTTATCTGCCATAAGAATACCCGCTATTCTACTGTCCCTTACACCATCTATCTATCAGATATCACTCCAGTCTTTAACACTTCACTGGTTTCATTCTTTATCATTCCTCAGTGCTGAGCCACTTTTATCCAAAGTAAATCATATTTTTAAGTGTAATACACCAAATATTCAGATTTGCCCACATGCAATTCCTTCATCTTAACTGATTGCTCCAAGTTCTGAGGCTTATGCATTATGCAATAAATTGTACATGGTTTTGTTAATATTTCTTAGTCTATATGTGTGTATGAAAATGAAGAGTGGGTGCTAAACACTGAGCACATATGGACATAAACATAGGGGTAATAGATGCTGTGGACTACTAGAGAAGGGAGGGAGGGGGAGGTTGAAAAACTACCTATTGGGTACCAAGCTCATTACCTGGGTGCAGCATACCCATGTAACAAACCTGCACAGGTATCCCTGCATCTAAAATAAAAATTGGAATTAAACAAATGCCATAGCAACTTATCTTACTGAAAAGATGTGAAGACTCACTGAGTTTTCATAGAAATGTAAGCTTAGTGAAAGCAGACATTTCATCAGTCCTTTTTATCTTGTATCCCCAGTTTTGGACAGACAGAAGGAGCTCAACAAACACTGTGGAATGGGTAACTGATCCAGTATTCAATGATAAACTCAGATTTCTTAGTGACGCAAACACATATTAAAGAGTATAAAAGTTACTTGGGAAACAAGATTACATTCTTGAAGAAATTGGCTTTAACTCTTGAAATGTCTATTTTCATGTTATTAGAAATATAAAGTTTTCCTCTTACAAATGTTGTGCAAGTATATAAGGAATGAACGATCACTTCCTTTTTTGTTTTTCTTTTTAAATAAAAGGTGTAGTGAAAGTGTCCATCAATTCTTTTATTGCCATTAATAACGACGTGTACTATAAAACATTGTGTTCCACACTCTTTATAGCCACCCCCTGTTATGATGCTTCAGATACCTTATAAGCATATTTGCTCAATGAATAATGTTGACTTTTGTTCCTTTTGTATTACTCAATAGCTCAGGGTTTCACTACTTTTTCCCTGAAATATATAGATCATTTTTCAAACATAGAAAACATCAGTTAAATTTTATCTCTAGTTTTTTGAACATATATAAATAGAGCAGTTATTTCCATTGGTGGTTTCTTTGAGTGAGGATTGGCATGGATAGGTCTGTTTTTTGAGTGATAATAAAACACAAGATTAATATACTATAATTTTTTTAAGAGCTAAAAGCATGTTTTTTAAAGTTCAACATGAGATCCATCAGTGGGTTATGAAATCATTTTAGTGGGTCACAAACTTGATTTTTAAAGGTGAAATAGAACAAAGTAGAAAATACCAGAATGCATCGTACATAGTAAGAGTACATAGTGTTTGGTAAAATTTTTGGGGAGGGTGGGGGAGGGGGAGAGGGAGGGGGAGAGGGAGGGGGAGAGGGAGAGGGAGAAAGAAAGAGAGAGAAAGAGAGAGTCTATTTTAATGAGTTGCAATATAAAATGCATTTATGACTATAGGTCATGGTCAAAACATTTAAAATACATTAATTATGGCCATTATATTGGGTTTATAGGTGGAGGAAAAAACTGTGGCTCCATACAGCACACAGAGTTGGTCACAGAGTTGAGGTACTACTATATTTCCTGACTCTCATTCCAGTCCAATGATCTCCCAAATAGAGAAGACTTTATTTTTATTTGTTCAGATTTTTTGCTTCATTTTCTTTTAAAATGAACCAATCATGAAGACAGAATCGTTTGGCTAAGTCACACAAGAGTCTTTATCACTCTTTACGACCTTTTGTTTTTGTGTTTGCATTTCTTGGCATAAAATTCTTCAGCTAGCTGGACTTTAATGTGGGCACGGAAGTTCTGTATGGAATATGTCTATAAAATGGCATTGGCAATTCTTGTAACACATGAATATTATAGAAATTAAGTGAAGTAATATGTGAAAATAATCAGTTCAATGATTGGCTTACTGAAAATGCTGCATATATATTCAAAGCCAGATTTATATATCCTTAAGTTTGCCTTTCATGGACATTTAATAAGACAGCCAATAGCATAAGAATATAAACTTATTTTGAAGACTGAAACACCCTGTATTCATCAAATGTGACCAGTCAAGCAAAAATATGCAACTATAAAGAATGCTATTCTTCTAATATTGCATTTTAATACAATCAAGCCTATGTGTGTGGCAATATACACAACTATGTGTTATATTTAATTGCATTATATATAATATATAAACATGATTTTTTGACCATTTATTGGAGAAAAATACATTTAAAATGTAGAATACTGGGTTTGTGTTTAGGCATAAGTAAGAGTTTCCTGATATAATTGTAGTTAAGCAACATACCACAGAATTCTGTGGCATCTTCTTCCTCGAATTTTGTTTTAAGAATTGCTATTTAAAATTGACTCAATCTGTGCTGATTAGAGACTGGAAGGACAAAGTATATAACTTGCATATTATTTGTCCAAGTCCATATTCTATAATTCATTTTAAAATATTTTTAAATTAAGCTCTTTCAGTGTATTTTCTAAAAGGACATATTTATAAATTAATTACATTTAAATTAGAGAATTATGAATTTCTGCATCAGATTCAACAGCATCCTCCTTCAACCACGTCAGTTGTCTCAAGAGGAAATAGCAGTTAATCCTCCAATAAAAGGATTTTCTCTCTTATTTGAAAATTGCTACATCTGGTGACTTAAAACCTCATATTGCAGCCTGCTTTCCCATTTAATACCTGTTACCGTGAATAACATGTTTCACAAGTTTAATCAAACTCTCCCTTTTTAAACTCTAATACAGAGTTTTTCATTAATAAACAGTCACATAAAACACATGTTGGTTGCTCTGAAGACAAATGAGAATGCTTTATAATTCTGAGTATATAGAAATGTCACACATAGATGTAGGGTGAACCACAGAGAAAGAACTAGAAGTCTCGCAGTCCAGCAGCACTGTTCTGGGACATAATGTCAAGGAAAAAAAAAAACTGGAAGTCAGAGTAAGAATTTGAATCCTACATTCAGCTTTAGCTTCCAAAGTACAAATACCAACTGTAGACATCAGAATAAGCTAGGCTCTGGCCATAGGCGGTCTCTAGTTTATAGCTACCAGAATCTAAGGAGGACCTCTCTGAATCAGGTATCTGTGTTCTGATCATATTCTGTTGCATGCCACTTGCTATCTCAGAACAAAGAGGAAGAATCAGCACCTCAAGACTGTATTTTCACAAGGGCTAAAAAGCTCATCCTTTCCCTTGAACTCAATGATGGTTTCTTGTATCATTCTTTGACAAGCAACAGACTGTGGAAATAGAGCAGTGTTTTTCCAGAGATAAACAAGGTTAATGGATATTCCATGATGCAAAGTTGCCAGTTCTAGATTCTGCCAGCTCCCATCCAAAGGAACTTATAGAAAGGTTGTCTGACTTTTATTCACTTCACCCCAAGGCATCCGATTACCCAACACAGGCAATAAACATACCTCTTCCTTTTTTTTCCTGACTGCCTAACCTCTTTAGTGGGGATCCCTGAGCTGAAGGGCAGCTCCTGCCACAGCCTTAGAGCCCTATGGGGTCATATGATATGATTTAGTCAAAGGCACCACCAGGTCCCAATACCTTAAAATCAAAAGGAAATAGAACTGATAAGCACTCCCCGCCCCCCCCCACACACACCTTTTTAAAAACAGTACTTGAAAATAGCAATAATTGTAGCCAAGAAACATGAAGACTTCATCAAAAATCACTGAGGATGTGCGTAAGTCCTTTATTGCTAAAGAATAAGCATTCAACAAGTTGCAACAAATTTATTCCATCAGAATGAATTATGTACTCAAACTAGCACACTTCAGCCAGCCAGAGGGTTAATGGGAGATCCTCAGGGTGATTTTGCTTAATGCTTAAAAAAACAACCAATGCCTTTGAGCTTTTCATAAAAACTGAGGTCCAACTCTCCAAATAAATCAGATCTCTGATAAGAAAACTAAGATTCCAAGTGCCTTCAAACCACAATCATGAACATAAACAGAAGAAAGAGAAACACCACAATTAGGCCATGTCAGCTGTAAGAGTTATCCCTTGCCTGTAGACCTTGCATGAGTTTCATTGCTTTGAATTAAAATCGGCCTATAAGTTCAAAGATGGAGGAGGATGAACAAAAATTCTAATGAATCTGCTTGTGTAGCCATTTTAGTAGTCCTGAGTAAGTGCTCACTAAATATATGATGAACAAATGAATGACTTCATGCTGATGAGAACTGGCCCAGATCCGCAGATAATTGTGTGAGCCAAACATTCAGTTTGCAGACTGGCTAAACTTTAGGCAAGATTGTTTGCTGCAGCTCTTTGCAAGGCATAAACAACGAATATGCCAGTGTTAACATGCAACTCACACTTAACCCCAGGGAGATCTTGCTTTGCTTTATTTTCATAGCTTTCTTATAATTTAACCAGGAGATAGTACAACTTGCATGTTTTGCAGTTACTCAGGTCAGAGGACTGAGCAGAAGAACGTTTACATTTCTAGACACTGCCTAATACACCAGGGCTTCACCACAATTGTTTCAAAAGCCCACACATCTCTAAACTATTGGGTATGCAACAAAATTGGTGCCATGATCCATATGTCAGGGAGGTCAGTTTTAATGCCATGGGCAATGGTGTACCTATTCTTTCATTCAACAGTAACTGAATACTTACATTAGTCTGTGATGATTAATATTATGTTTCAACTTGACTGGACCACAGAGTGTCCACATATTCAGCTAAACACTATTTCTTAATGTTCTGTGAGGATGTTTCAGGTGAGAATAGCATTTGAATCAGTAGACTGAGTAAAGTAGATTGCCCTCCCAGTGTGCTTGGGAAAAATCCAATCCTTGAGGGTCTGAACAGAACAAAAAAAGTGGAGGAAGGGCAAATTTGTTCTCTAGGCCTGACTGCTTGAGCTGGGACCCTGGACTTCTCCCGCTCTTGGACTGGGACTTAGGCCATCAGCAACCCTTTGTCAGGCCTTCGGAATTGGACTGAAATCACACCCTTGGCTTTCCTGAGCCACCATCTTTATAGGCAGCCAATCTTGGGATCTCATCCTCCATAATCATGTGAATTAATTCCTTATGATAAATTTTATACATTTATACTAAATTTACATAATATAATTTATTATAAGGAATTATACACACACACATCCTATTGGTTCTGTTTCTCTGGAGAACTCTGCCTACAGAAGTTGGTACCAAGAAATAGAGAGCTGCTATAACAAATACTTAAAATGTAGTAGAGGCTTTGGAATTCGGTAATGGGTAGAGGCTGGAAGAGTTTTTTTGAGGCACATGCTAGAAAAACCAATATTGCTATGAAGGGGCTGTTAAATGTGATTCTGGTGAGGACTCAAAGAGGAGAAAGATTTCATTTTCTTAGAGAATACATTAAGATTGTACAGAATGTTGGTAGAAATATGAACATCAGGTGCAATTCTGATGAGGTCTGTGGTGAAAATAAGGAACATGTTATTGGATAATGGAGAAAAGGCAATTCTTGTTATAAAGTGGCAAAGAACTTAATTATATTTGTGTTTTAGTGTTTTGTGGAAGATACAACTTGGAGTGATGAAATTGGATATTTAGGTGAGGAGATTTCCAAGAAAAGTGTTGAAGGAGTGGCTTGGTTCCTCCTAAATGCTTATAGTAAAATACAGGAGAAAAATTGAAGGCTGCAAATACGTGCTATTCCTCAAAAAAGAGAAGAATGATGTGAAGGCTACTCAGGGATAATCAGGGCTGCCACTCCCATCACAGGCCCAGGGGTAGGGCTAGTTCTTCCACAGTCTCAAAGAGCAAGCTTGCCTCTTCAGATTCAGCAGGCCAGCATGTCCCTGCCCAGCGCCTCCTCTTTACCTAAGCCGAAAGTGACACATTCCACTTCATTTACTGCCAGAACTAGTCATGTAGCCTGACAAACCTGAAAAGAATCACAAAGATCCTTCAGAAGTCCTACAGGCCTCTCTCAGAGCTACTATATGCAAGAAAATGAGAAGCGCTCGGAAATGTTTAGTGTACACACTGACACTGTTTAGATTTCTGACCATGCTAGCACTCATCTCTAAGATCCTTTCCTCTCATTCACCCATTTATTCTCCAAGTCACTCACTTGTTTATTATACATTTACTAAATACCTATCTGCCAAGATTTGTGCAGAATGACGGCATAAACTATGACTAAAACGGATCTTTTTCATCAAGAAGTTCATAGTCTAACATACAAATAAATGTATATTACCATATTCATAATTCAATGTAAGATCAGCTATGATATAAATGAATATTAAGTGTGATAGAAATATATTTATTCACTTACCATTCAGCTAATACTCTACCTTAGTATGTGTCACACCCCATGTTAAGAAGATAAACAAAATAATTCTCACTTGACACAGCAGGGAAGGTATTTAAAAATATAATACTTGAGTTGGTCACTGAAGCCTGAATATGTATTCTCCTTGAACATGAAAAATCTTTATTTAGCTCTTCAAGTGATAAAATGTACCCAACCACTCCTTCCTGCAGAATCTAGTAGGTAAGAGTGCAGGCAAGTGGGATGACTGGTTGTAAATATTAATTCCTATTTATTAGCCATTTATTAGCTATTGATGTAACTTCTATGAGCTTCAGATTTTCTCATTTGTAAAATAACAATAAAATCTACTATACAGATCTGTTCTAAAGCTAAAAGAGGAAAATACACACATAAAGCCTTAGCAGTAAATAGTAAGTGTGAGTTAGCATCACTGTGATTAGTATTCTCCCAGAAGAGGAAGGGATCTACTAGGACAATAGTGTCTGTAATTAATATTGCAAGCTGGATCACTTTCCAAATAGATCCCACCCTGTCTCTGAACTCTATCTTAGCAGTAGTTGAAACAGATAAGCAAGATTTCCCACTAACCTCTGAGTGTCAGAATTTACAATTTTCATTCTGTTACAGTGCCATGAGATACCCGTAGTGCAAACTACAGGGCCTTGTGAGTGCATAGTGGTTGGTGAAGCATCAGACCCTGGATCAGGAGATGAAAAGTTGTTCTCTGCCTAGAACAACTTCTAGGCAACGCCCTACCTGTGACTCCTTCTCCTCCTTATCTAGGTCTTAGCTTAGTTATTGCCTCCTCTAGGGAGCCTTGCTTTTCTTACCACTCCACCAAGCCCTTCGTATATTTCCTTCTGACTCCCTGGGCCTCCCTGCAGAAACACTTAAAGAGATATACAGAGGGAAGCCCGGGGGGGATATGTATATATGTATGTGTGTGCGTATATATGTATATACATATATATGTATGTATACATACACATGTATGTATGTGTATATATGTGTGTATATACACATATGTGTGTATATGTGTGTATATACACATATATGTGTATGTGTGTATATACATATATGTG
The DNA here is from genome assembly GCF_003255815.1 of Theropithecus gelada. Lineage (NCBI taxonomy): Eukaryota > Metazoa > Chordata > Mammalia > Primates > Cercopithecidae > Theropithecus > Theropithecus gelada. Next base: position 14,541,414 of record NC_037674.1, read on the forward strand.
TGTATGTGTATATATACATATATGTGTGTATATGTATGTATATACATATGTGTATATAAGAATGTACATAGGATATGTATATACAGATGTATAAAAGGATATATACACACACATATATAAATACACGTTTTTATGTGTGTTATCTTTATATCCTTATATGTGTGTGTGTGTGTATATATATATAAGGACATAAGGATAACACACATATATAAAAATATATGTGATTTATATATACATGTACATATACATACATATATATCCTTATATACATCTTTAAATATACACACATATTTTTATATATGTGTGTGGATTATATATAAGTAACACTCTAGATAAAATATTGACTTGACTGTTCCTACCACTGGACTCTGAGTTCTGTCATGAAAAGGACTTGTCCTAAGTCCATCACCATGCTCACAGTACTTAGAAAAGGGCCTGGTGTAGAGTAGGTGCTCGATATATTTTGAGGTCAGAAAACACAGTTATGTTAGGAATGGGAGACTATGAAATAGTTAAGGAGTTTATTATCGGATCTTAGATGAGTCTAGAGCCTCAATAAAATGAGGAGCTCTTAGATGGGGCTCATAATAGTTGAAGTAGAGAAGAATATATGTCATAGGAATCAGGAGGTGAAGAGATTTCATGGTTGAGCATCATAAATATCAAAGTTGAAGTTATTGAGTCATGGTTATATGATTTCTCCTACAAATATGGCAGCTTAGTCATATTTATGGGTTTAATAATTTTTTAAGCCTTTGAAGAAAATTCTGGTGAGAAAAACTCACCTGACTTCTTGGCCCTGCAAAGATTTGACACACACTATACATATACATATGCATACACATATGCATACACATATGCATACACATATACATATACATATACATATACATATACATATACATGGAAGCTGTCAAGGCTAGAATTGTACTCTTTGAGACAGAGGTGTAAGTCCAAAATACTAATTTGAATTGAATGTCAAAGTTCACTTAAGTAGACCTTGGGCTACAGTTTATAGAAAATATGCTCCTGCATCTGGAATTCTGCAGTTCAGTTGGGTGTGGAAGACCATCCAAACCAGTTTCTCAGGAGATGCTAATCATGAATTGTAACAGCATTACTGCATTCAGCACACAGACAGCTCCACCCCAGTATAAAAGGGAAGTTCACCTCCCTTCTCGTCCCTCTAGCAACTTCCATCTTTTCAGTCTCTCAATTCCCCTACCTGAAATTCTCTCATACAATTCCCAGGCCTATCATCATTCCACACACAGGGAAACATCATAAACCACTGACCATGTTTCTAGAGTCACTTTAAATCAAAGTAATAAGTTTTAGCGTATTTTCTTCCCACCTCTAGCAATGAAAAGTCATGTAAGCTGTGAAAAGCCACATAACAGGATTTAAAACAATATATGAATAACTTCCTATGGAAAGAAACGAATTCTTTGACTTTTTAAAAACATAACAGCAATAGAAAATAAAAACCCAAAGTGAAAAATATCTAACAGAAAGTTGGAAGTTCCCTTTAAATATAAGAGAAGGCTTTGGCATATTTGGGATTAAAGATGACAATAATTTATCTTTCAAAATCTGGTCCAAGGGTCATAGTAGTCTAAATTTTTTTTTCTGATGTCCCAGACTGCTGGATATTTCTGACATAGGAGACCCAATGAGGAAAAGACAGAAGGATCAAAGAAGAGAAAGCAGAATAACATTGACATTGAGAATGGACTCTAGAAGGGACATCACCTGAGGATGAAAGCTTTTCTGGCAAACAATATGCAAGTATATTTATACCTCTGCTGCTCATTCCTTTTATTTAAAAATTACTGTGGGAATAAAGTGACATACATTGTAGACGCCATTAGTAATTGTTCCAGGGAACAACTAATACATGTGTCTACTCATACTACACTGAAAAACCAGGTCTGCCAGCCATGGTCTTTGAATTCTGACAGCACGTTTTAGATATCTGGTCCATAATGTGTAGGTAGTGGGAAAACACACAACCTATTTTCTTAAATAAATGTTCTGAATGTTTCCGTATTGTGAAGGTGGTGAGCCAACATAACGAACACTGATATGCAGTTTTTATTATGAAAAATGAAAATGAAATTAGTCAAGATCTGTCAGGAAGAACAAAGAGGTTTCTTGCGGAATTTGTGTGTTAAATACAGCAATGCTTATAACTTTGTTCCTCGTATGAGGTAATGTTTTCCTACGGATATTTAGTAATATTTAGCCATCAATCAATTGGCATTGCATCAAAAAAAACACCTGCACTCCCACTAGATTAGCGGTGTGGTTTCCTAATCACATTGACAAAGAGCTAACAAAGCATGTGATATGTGGTGGAAGAGAAAACAGAAAAGCTCTGCTTTACATCCTACTGTTTTGGTGTGAGGATAGACCCTAATCTGCTTACACTGCACTGAAGCTGAAAGTGCGAAATAAATTCATTATCCTAGACTGGGAGACAGTAGACACTGAAATATATCACTTGAGGGGACAAGGAACTTTTTACACAGAAAAGGGATATCATATCATTTAATGAGGTAATAAGAACAACTTTTCAGGAAGATGGCCAGGCAGTGTGAGTTCTCTCACAGACACAGCAGAACAGGTTGTTTTTGTTTTTTTGAGGAGAATGACAGCTCATTTAACAGCAGACATTTCTGTGACTGGAGAGGGAAGAAATGAACTGCTTTGCCGCTATTGCCTGTGATGGGTACAGGAATCCCAAAGCTTTGCAAGATGAGAAGAGATGCCCAATTCCTGCAGGAGGTGCTTCAAAGACCCCTTAAATCATTGAGCATCCTCCCTTTTTATTATGTGATTTGTGTCTAAGTTGCTTTACAGTAATTTTAGTATCTGCTTAATCTTTGAGGTCCCCACAGAACCTATTACAATGGTTGACATATTGTGAGACACACAGTAAGAATGCGTATATTGTAAGTATTGACCTCATATATCTGCACTTTTATTGTATTCAGTTAAAATATACATTGTATTTTTTAAAATAATAATTAAAAGAAATGCTTCTATCAAGGCATCTCTCTATCCTATGTCTATAAGTTTATTCAGATTCATGCATGGGAATTTACATTCATCATCAGTTCACCCATTCATTCATGTATAATGGGTACATAGTAAGTATCTACTATATGCAAAGATCTGTAAGCCCTATGGTGCAATTTAAAAAAACAAATGTTAAAGTGTCTGGGTGCAGTAGCTCATACCTGTAATCCCAGCACTTTGGGAGGCCGAGGCGGGGTGATCACTTGAGCTCAGGTGTTCAAGACCAGCCTGGGCAACATGGCAAAACCCTATCTCTACTAAAAGTACAAAACTTAGATAGGTGTGGTTATGCACGCCTGTAGTCCCAACTACCTGGGTGGCTGAGGCAGGAGAATCACTTGAATCTGGGAGGTGGAGATTGCAGTTAGCCAAGATCACGCCACTGCACTCCAGCCTGGGCAACAGAGCAAGACTTCGCCTCAAAAAAAAAAAAAAAAGAAATGTTAAAGTGAATATCTTCATTAAGAATTTATAATTGAAAATATTTTCCATATTAGTGGAAAACCTCTATTTCAAAATTGATAACTTAATTGAATCTAAACCCAGTTGAATCAGTATTTAATCTGTGCCCACTGCATTACATTTTATTGTTGGCTCTGAATTTTGCCTTCTACTCTAGCATATTCATTAACGGGATTAGAGGGAATAACTTTTTGGGATGGGTGAAATAAGTCTGACCCAGACATCTTTGAAATAAAACACGGGCCAGTAACAGTTACTTACAACTGTCTTTAGCCAACATGTGCCTGGCTGAAAGGTTTCTTACCATGGCGATGTTTTGGTCCAACAGGACAAATGACCTGTGAGATGTGATGAAGGAGAGAAAGATGAACAAAAAAGAGGTAATGCACAGTCATGGATTTCCCGAAGCCCCTCTCCTTGAGGCCTCTTCTTGTGCTCTGGGGAGATGCACTACTAAAAGAAAAGGTTAACAGTTCGAGGTGAAAAACTATCACTCCCTAAAAGGAGCAAGACTTGGCTGCATGCAGGCAACACTATGAGCTAGATAAGAACATGCTTCAACTCTCCAAAGTAAAAGCATCTATTCAAGGGAAAAGAATGCAGAAGGTCATGTGTGCCCATGACCAGAAATTTAAAGTGTTATGTGGAGCAAGGAGACCTACGCAGAGCTGTATTATGAGCTGAATGTAAAGAATGCAGCTTACAAGTGGCTTAAATTCTTGAGGGACCGGAATGGTTTTGTTCTGAGCAGCCTGATCAATGGGAGCTTGTCTTTGAGCTATTCGCTCAGCAAGTGACTCAGCAGTTGTGACACCCGCTGTGAGACAGGCTATTGGCTGGGGAAGAGAAGATCCTTTCAAGTACATGAGAATGGCTCTGTCTCAGATAACCTTCCCCTGACTTTGTGACTGAGCTTCCAGAAACATGTCAAGGAGTTTCTAGGAAGGAGGCCAGAAATCATGCAGTTAGCAAGGGAGATCCAGCTGTGCCCACCCCAGCCTGAGAGTTTTCTTCACTTCTTCTGCAGGGATCATTTTCAGCCGTTCAAAAAATTTCCTCCTGTTTCACCTCAGTGGGGACTTTACTTGCTTTTCTGTGCAGGTTCTCTATTAGTTAACATGTTCCTCTACCCCATCTAACTTTTGAAGTGTGGGGCCTCTGAATGAGAAAATGGATTGTGTCTTTCAAAATCAAAATGGAGTCTTACTTATGATAAGTAGTTTAACACTTTTCTGAGAGTACTGAGTTGCTTGAGGAAGACCAAGTGGCTGGGTTGCCAATTATTACCTGTCAGATTTGGGAGGAAGTCACTTTTAAACCTCGTATTCCTCATCTGTAAAATAGGGATAATAATATCTAGCCCATTCATAGTTATTTTGATAATTCCAATGAGATGAACTGTATGAAAAGTGCCACGAAGACTGTAAAGCCCGTAGACAAATAGAAATTCTTATCATAACGTTTCTTCTGCATGCATCTACTATCTTTATGTAACTCTTAACCACATTCTACTTTGTATTACAGTGACTAAGTTTTTTTCTTTCCTCTCAGAGATACCAAGTTAAAGGAATTCACATCATTATATCTTGCAGAGGACACAGCCTAGAACTTTCTACATTCAAGTCAGTGAATACTGGGGAGTTGGGAATCCATGAATTCATTATGTGGCAAGTAAAACTGTGGCACACAGTTTGTAGTTCTGATAATTGTTTTCATTGCTTAGATTTAGGGGGGAAAAAAAAACATTTTGAGGGAAAATATCTTATTTCCTCCTAAAGTAGTAATTTCAGGTGGTATTCCAGAAACTCCCAGACATAAAATGGCCTCAGGAATGTCATAGTTCATAGCAATTGCCACACAGAAAAACTCCTATGCTAAAAACAGCAGTCCGTTTACCTTTTAAAATTTCACCCACCCTTTCTGCCTCCCTTATTTTTCCCTAAACCCTAGGGATAGTGATTACTTTCTATAGTTGCTACCACAACTAAACCATAGAAATCTCTATATTCCTTTTTGAACTCAACTGTTTACCTAGTTGACAACTCTTTATATTAAATTTCCTTCTTCAAATTACTAGTGTGGTTTCTACCACCTGACTGGATGCCACAGAGCAGAGCAGGTACTGAGCGGTGCCCCAGTTCTCACTCTGGAACTATCATCCCAAGAACGCATTTATGCTCATACGTGTGCCACGTGCATATGAAGCATATGTGTTATATCCATATTTGAAATGTGTAACTTATTCTTTTTTATAATTTTTCTAATGAAATATGTAAATCCTCATTAAATTTCAGACAAGACTAAGCATATCTTTCCTCACAAAGCAGTGGTTCACCCAGAAGAAACAATGGCAGCTCACAGGGGAACCATCCCAGGACAAAGCTGAGGAAATAAATTTTTTTTTTTTTTTTAAATAGTAGAGTGATTCTATCTGGTAGAGAAAAATTAGGATTGACCCATTGAATTTATCAAATCATTGTCTTCTTATTATTAGTAGTATTATTATTATTATTGAGACGGAGTTTCCCTCTTGTTGCCCAGGCTGGAGTGCAATGGTGTGATCTCAGCTCACCACAATCTCCGCCTCCCGGCTTCAAGTGATTCTCCTGCCTCACCTCCCGAGTAGCTGGGATTACAGACATGTGCCACCATGACCAGCTAATTTTGTATTTTTAGTAGAGACAGGGTTTCTTTATGTTGGTCAAGCTCATCTCGAACTTTCAACCTCAGGTGATCCGCCAGCCTTGGCCTCCCGAAGTGCTGGGATTACACATGTGAGCCACTGCTCCCGGCCCCATTGTCTTATTAAATTGTTGGCTTTAAACAAAATTAAAGTTTTGTTTTTATTATTATTATATAAGCTATAAAATCCTAGCCTGATTGATTCTTGCACAAAACTGTGAAGCAGCCAAGGATGACCTTTTCTGCTCATTTTATAAGATAGTGCATATTGGAAAGTTTAAAGGGCTTAGCTGAGATCACACAAATAGTAAGAGGCAGAGTGAGAAGTAGAACAGATACTTTCTGTCTCTTTTCCATTCTCCTATGCTACCTCTTTATATTTCCTTTTTTATGTAATAAATCAATACAGTATTTTAAGGACTGGATATTATTAATACATTCTACGTACCAGACATTAAGTCGAGTGCTTTTGTATGGATTAAGACCATCTTTTAAAACACCTACTAGGAGACAGTATAATTATGGATGAGGCTTAAAGAAAATAGAAAAATTGATCAAGATTTCACAGTTGTTAAGTGCCAGAAGTAAGATTCACATCCAGACAATCCTGATTTAGGACCGAAATGGTGAAGTCCTGCACTATCACACTTCCCTCACTACATAGATACTGGCTGTAAAGAAATGGTGCCGGGTATTCCTCTGGAACAAAAGGAAGAGAAGAGGTCACAGAGGTTTATAATCCAAACTTTTAAGAAATTTGCTCTTTCTTAAGACATAAATAATACCAAGTAAATAAAGCAAATACACAATATAGATATCAATCAAAATGAAAACTGATTTTTGGGAAAAATCATGCAATTCTGCTATTAAGAAATGAAAAATCTAAACTACATGTAAGAGAAATACTAAGTAAACATGTTAAACGTTTAGTCATACAGGTTACAGTTTTGTCTTAAAACACTGCTACTAATCCGTTTATTATTATTATTTTTATGTATCTTCTTCTTCTTTTTTTTTTTTTTTTTTGAGACGGAGTCTGGCTCTGTCGCCCAAGCTGGAGTGCAGTGGCGCGATCTCGGCTCACTGCAAGCTCCGCCTCCCGGGTTCACGCCATTCTCCTGCCTCAGCCTCTGGAGTAGCTGGGACTACAGGCGCCCGCCACCTTGCCCGGCTAGTTTTTTTGTGTTTTTAGTAGAGATGGGGTTTCACCATGTTAGCCGGGATGACCTCGATCTCCTGACCTCGTGATCCACCCGCCTCGGCCTTCCAAAGTGCTGGGATTATAGGAAATCCATTTATTTTTAATTAATCAGTTTAGACACAACAAAATAAAGGAAACTTCAAGCCAATATTCTTGATGAACACAGATACGAAAATCCTTCATAAAATACTAGCAAACTGAATCCAGCAGCACATCAAAAAGCTCATCCAGCACAATCAAACAGGCTTTCCCCCTGGGATGCAAGGTTAATTCAATATATGCAAATCAACAAATGTGATTCATCACTTAAACAGAACTAAAAACAAAAGCCACATGATCATTTCAATGTGTACAGAAAAGACTTTTGATAAAATTCAACATCACTTCATGTTTAAAACTCTCAGTAAACTAGGCACTGAAGAGACATACTTCAAGATAATAAGAGCCATCTATGAAAACCCATATCCAACATTATACCAAATGGGCAAAAGCTGGAAGCATTCCCCTTGAAAATCAGCATGAGACAAGGATGCCCTCTCTCACCACTCCTGTTCAACATAGTTCTGGAAGTCCTAGCTAGAGCAATCAGACAAGAGAAAGATATACAGGGCAACCACATTGGAAAGGAAGAAGTCAAATTATCCTTGTTTGCAGATGACATGATCTTACATATGGAAAAACTTAGACTCCCCCAAAAAACTATTAGAACTGAGAAACAAATTCAGTAAAGTTGCAGATATAAAATCAACATATGAAAATCAGCAGCATTTCTATATGCCAACAGTGAACAATGTGAAAAACTCAAAAACATAATCTCATTTACAATAGCTATAAATAAAATTAAATGTCTAGAAATTAACACAGCCCAAGAAGTGAAAGATCTATACAGTGAAAACTATGAAGCACTGATGAAAGAAATTGAGGGGGACACCAAAAAATGGAAAGATATTCCATGTTCGTGGATTGGAAGAATCAATGTTGTTAAAATGTCCTACTACCCAAAGCAATCTACAGATGCAATGCATTTCCTATGAAAATACCCATGACATTCCTCACAGAAATAGAAAAAACAATCTTGAAATTTATATGGAACCACAAAAAAATGAGAATCGCCAAAACTATCCTGAGGAAAAGAAGAACAAAACTGGAAGAATCACATTGCCTGACTTCAAATTAATTATACTATGGCGCTATACTAGCCGAAGTACGGTATTGGCATAAGAACAGACATATAGACCAAAGAAAGAGAATAGAGAACCAGAAACAAATCTATGCACCTACACTGTAGTGTAGAACTCATTTTCAACAGAGGTGCCAGCAACATACACTGGAGAAATGATGGTTTCTTTAATAAATGATACTGGGAAAACTGGATATCCAAATTCAGAAGAATGAAACTTGATGGCTATCTCTCATCACATACAAAAGTCAAATCAAAATGGATTAAGGACTTAAATTTAAGACCTCAAACTATGAAACTATTACAAGAAAAAGTCAGGGATACCCTCCAGAACATTGGTCTGGGCAAAAATTTCTTGAGTAATATCCCACAAGCACAAGCAACCAAAGCAAAAATGGACAAGTGGGATCACATCAAGTTAAAAAGCCTGTGCACAGTGAAGGAAACAATCAACAAAGTGAAGAGACAACCCACAGAATGGAAGAAAATATTTGCAAACTACCCATCTGACAACAGATTAATAATGAGAATATATAAAGAGCTCCAACAACTGTACAGGAAAAAAATCTAATAATCCAAATTAAACATGGGCAAAAGATTTGAATAGATATTTCTCAAAAGAAGATATATAAATGGCAAACAGGCATATGAAAAGGTGCTTAGCATCGCTGATGATTATCAGAGAAAAGCAAATAAAAACTACAAAGACATATAATCTCACCCCAGTTAAAATGGTTCTTATTCAGAAGACAGGCAATAAATGCTAGCAAGGTTATGGAGAAAACAGAACCCTTGTGCACTGTTGGTGAGAATGTAAATTACTAAACCACTATACAGAACAGATTGGGGTTCTTCAAAAAACTAAAAATAGGGTTACCAATATGATTCAGCAATCCCACTGCTGGGTATATACCCAAAAGAAAGGAAATCAGTATATCAAAGAGATATCTGCACTCCCAAGTTTGTTGCAGCACTGTTCAGAATAGCCAAGATTTACAAGCAACCTAAATGTCCACCAACAGATGATTAAAGAAAATGTGGTACATATACAAATGGAGTACTATTCAGCCATAAAAAAGAATGAGATCCAGTCATTTGCAATAATATGGATGGAACTGGAGATCATTATGTTAAGTGAAAAAAGGCAAGCACAGAAAGTCAAACTTCACATGTTCTCACTTATTTGTGGTTGCTAAAACTCAAAACAATTGAACTCATGCAGATAGAGAGTAGGAGGATGGTTACCAGAGGCTGGGAAGGTTGGGGGAGGGAGGCGGAGTGGAGATAGTTAATGAGTACCAAAAAATATATAGTTAGAAAGAATGAATAAGACCTAGTATTTGATAGCACAAAAGGGTGACTACAGTCAATAATAATTTAATCATCCATCTTAAAATAACTGAAAAAGTGGCCGGGCGCGGTGGCTCAAGCCTGTAATCCCAGCACTTTGGGAGGCCGAGACGGGCGGATCACGAGGTCAGGAGATCGAGACCATCCTGGCTAACACGGTGAAACCCCGTCTCTAGTAAAAAAAAAATACAAAAAACTAGCCGGACGAGGTGGCGGGCGCCTGTAGTCCCAGCTACTCGGGAGGCTGAGGCAGGAGAATGGCGTAAACCCGGGAGGCGGAGCTTGCAGTGAGCTGAGATCCGGCCACTGCACTCCAGCCTGGGCGACAGAGTAAGACTCCGTCTCAAAAAATAAAAAAATAAAAAAAAAATAACTGAAAAAGTATAACTGTATTGTTTGTAACACAAAGGATAAATGCTTGAGGGGATGGATACCCTATTTTCCACAATGCTATTATTACTTATTGCTTGCCTCTATCAAAATATCTCATGTACCCTATAAACATATATACTTAATAAGTACCCACAAAAAATTTTTTAAACAATTTTTTTTTTAAAAACCCAAACTTACAGAAAGGTAAAAAACAAACAAAAAACAAAAAGAAACCCCAGTAATTATAAATATAAAATNTCGCTCTGTCGCCCAGGCTGGAGTGCAGTGGCCGGATCTCAGCTCACTGCAAGCTCCGCCTCCCGGGTTCACGCCATTCTCCTGCCTCAGCCTCCCGAGTAGCTGGGACTACAGGCGCCCGCCACCTCGCCCGGCTAGTTTTTTCTATTTCTTAGTAGAGACGGGGTTTCACCGTGTTAGCCAGGATGGTCTCGATCTCCCGACCTCGTGATCCGCCCGTCTCGGCCTCCCAAAGTGCTGGGATTACAGGCTTGAGCCACCGCGCCCGGCCAGTCAATAATAATTTAATCATCCATCTTAAAATAACTGAAAAAGTATAACTGTATTGTTTGTAACACAAAGGATAAATGCTTGAGGGGATGGATACCCTATTTTCCACAATGCTATTATTACTTATTGCTTGCCTCTATCAAAGTATCTCATGTACCCTATAAACATATATACTTAATAAGTACCCACAAAAAATTTTTTAAACAATTTTTTTTTAAAAAACCCAAACTTACAGAAAGGTAAAAAACAAACAAAAAACAAAAAGAAACCCCAGTAATTATAAATATAAAATACATTTTTTTCTCTTGGTATTTTAAAAAGAAAATTGATTCCTTAAAGCAAAAAAATAAACATTTTAATTGGAGGGTTACGATGTACTTAAAAGCAAATACATGATAACATTAACTAAAGGATGGAATTAACTCTCAGTCCTAAAGTTACATTATATATAACTTTCTCATGTTTATTTGAAGTACTACAACAGTATCTCCAGGTAGAAAGGAGCAAGTTAAGCATGTATATTTTAAATCCTAGTGTAACCACTAAATAAACAAATGCAAGAAGTTTTAGCTAAAACGTCAACAGAGGAGATAGGACGGGATACTAAAATACCTATTTCAATAGGCCCTAAAAGTCCCCCTAAAAAGGAAAAGAAGAACAGAACAAAAACATGAGACAAATAGAAAAAAATAGCAAGCTGTTAGACTTAAACACAACTATGTCAATAATTACATAAAATGAAAATGAAGCAAACACTTCAAAGGTAGAGATTATTAGATTGGATTTAAAAATGAGACTCAATATAGGCTCTCTACAACTGCTTAGTTTTACACATAAAGATACAGATACCTTGAAAGTACCAGGATGAAGGAAGGTTATAACATGCAAACAATAAGTATAAGAATGATGGTGTAGCTATAGTACTTACTATTGCAATAAAGAAGAGGGAAATATCATGATAATGGAATCAATCAAGAAAACAATAATCTTAAATGTTCATGCACCTAATAAGAGAGCTTCAAAAGAAATAATGCAAAAACAAACACAACTAAAGGAATAATTAGATAAATCCACAATTATATTTGGACATTTTCATCCTCCACTTATTGATTTGTAGAATACCCATTAATGATTTATAGGACAAGTTGACAAAAAATCAGTAAAGATATAGAGGTTGTTAACAATACTATCAATCTCCTTTACCTAATTGATGTGTATAGAATATTGCACTTAACAGAGAATAGTCGTCTCAAGAACATATGTAACATTTACCAAGATAAAAATTGCTGCCCCATTAAAATATAATGTTCAATAAATTTCAAATAATTGAAATCTTAAAAATTAAATCAGAAATCAATATAAATTATATTTCTACTGAATCCCCAAATATTTGGAAATTAAACAAGACATTTATACCTAACCCACAAGCCAAAGAAGAAATCACAAGACAAATTAGAAAATATTTCAAACTAAAAAGCAGTGAAAATGCAATACATAAAAATGTGTGTTATGCAGCCAATAGTTAGAGGGAAATTTATGGCTTCTGAATGCTTATATTAGAAAAGAAGAAAGGTTTTTAAGCAACGATATAAGTTCCCACATTTAGAAGCTAGATAAAGAGCACATTAAGTAGAAAAACGGAAATTGTAAAGATAAGATATTGAGGAAATAAAAAACAAATAATAGAGAAAAATGAACAAAACCAACAGTTTGTTCTTCAAAGCTATTAATAAAATTGACAAACATCTAGCAAGACTGATCAAGCTAAAAGAAAAATGCACACCTTTCCAATATCAGAAATGAAAGAGAATGTATCACCACAGATCCTGCACATAATAAAAAGTATAATAAATGGATGTTATAAACAACCCTGTGGAATAAGTTGGATGACTTAGATGAAACGGGTAAGTTCCTTGAAAACAACTTAACCAAGCAGACAAAAGAAGAAATAGAAAATCTGAATAGCTGTATACCTATTTAAAAAATTGAACTTGTCACCAAACATTTTTTCACAAAGAAGGTAATTATTAGAATTTAAGTGGTAAGGGAACTCCACAAGGTTACTGCAGACAAGTCGAGTGGGTAAATTTTGGAGACTGAGCAGGATTAAAATGAGTGATCCTGGGAAGGTGTACTGAGTATCTTCGTTTGCCCTTTCTTTCTCCAACTTGTTCTCTGCCCCATGAGATTTTACTCGTCACTTTGGGAGGCTGAGGTGGGCAGATCAGGAGGTCAGGAGTTCAAGACCAGCCTGGCCAATATGGTGAAACCCCATCTCTACTAAAACTACAAAAATTAGCTGGGCCTGGTAGCAGGTGCCTGTAATCCTAGCTACTTGGGAGGCTGAGGCAAGAGAATCATTTGAATCCAGGAGGCGGAGGTTGCAGTGAGTTAAGATTGCACCGTTGCACTCCAGCCTGGGTGAAAGGGTGAGACTCCATCTCAAAAAAAAAAAAAAGAAAAAGAAAAAAGAAAAAGATTTTACTCATAGATTATGTCAATAGCACTATTGCTCTCTTGCTTTTCATCAGTGTCAGACCATGGGAAGTACAGACCGAAGTCTGAAGAGGAGAGTAAATTAGGGTATTTATTCCACTGGCTCCTTCCCTGCAGGGCCAAGCCTGGCTGGCTGATCCACTGAATCTGAGAGCACAATTCCTGTCAGCTGGCCCTCTCCACACAGTACTCTCTGTCTCAGGTCCTAGTAACCTCTGCCATGCCTCACCCCTTCAGGCCTGGAGATAGTAGCAGTATGACCATTAGCTCAAGCTTCTCAACTATTCTTTGTCATTTTGTGACATGCTACCCATACCTTTGTAAATAACTCCCTTTATCAAATTCTCTTTGTATTGCCTATTTTTCCTATCCTGTATATTTCTTGATAAAATCCTGATTGATAGAGTTGATAAGAGATTAAGGCTTAATCCAAAGCCATGAATGATTTCCAAAATAATATTTTGGGGTTGCTCTCATGAAGAAAAATAAAGAACAATTATAATAATCAATTTTCAAATCACAGGCAGCAAATCAGAGGAGAGAGAGCAGAAGGGGAAAGGCAAGGGTTAGCTTATAAGACAGCACATTGCAGAGGGAGAGTTCCCGAATGTGATCCTTTCAATATCCCTCCTGTTCCAGTGCAAAAGGTGTTTGGGGTGCAATGTATTTGTTGTACCCATAAATGATTAATGTTTCCTGCTGAACCAGCCTGGGCAACTTAATGAGACCCTGTCTCTACAAAACAAAAACAAAAACAAAAAACCTGAAAATCAGCTGGGCATTGTGGCGTGCACCTGCAGTCTCAGCTACTCAGGAGGCTGATGTGGGAGAATTACTTGAGCCTAGGAATTTGAGGTTACGGAGAACTATGATGGCACCACTGCATTTCAGCCTGGGTGACAGAGTGAGATCCTGTATCAAAAAAAAAAAAAAAAAAGTACTTTAAAAAACTCTATCATGCTACATAGAATTTCCTGTGTATATTTGTTTTTTCTCATAGGTCTGGAGATCAATCTTGGATACTGCCAAAAGCTAGGAAAAACCAAACTGTTTCTCACACTCTCACACCCGCCTTTCCAATATCAGAAAGCACACCTTTCAACATAGAACACTTCTAACAACAGGTGTCACACGAGGAAAGCAGGGAGTTTCCCCACACACCAAGCAACTCTCCAGCTGGACCCCAGCTGGGTGTCCTACAATTTAACTCAACTCCGATGCTATTTACCTGGCATTAGATTCCACAGGTGATATGGTTTGGCTGTGTCCCCACCCAAATCTCATCTTGAATGTAGTTCCCATAATCCCCAAGTGTCGTGGGAGGCACTGAGTAGGAATGAGAAAATAGGAATAAAAAGATTACCCCCATGCTGCTGTTCTCATGATAGTAAGTGAGTTCTCAAGAGATCTGACAGTTTTATAAGGGGCTTTCCCCCCTTTTGCTCAGGACTTCTTGCTGCCTCCACGTAAAGAAGGATGTGTTTGCTTCCCCTTCTGCAATGATTGTAAGCTTCCTGAGGCTTCACAGCTGTGCTGAACTGTGAGTCAGTGAAACTTCTTTCGCTTATAAATTATCCAGTCTCAGGTATGTCTTCATTAGCAGTGTGAGAACAGACTAATACAACAGGTTAAAGGCTCAGTCCCACAAGTCTCACAAAACTGCTCCCACTTCAGAGGCCAACAGCCAGTTCCAGGTTGTGACCTGTGCTTCTGGTCAGCCAGCTATAATTCAGCGTTCCCACAACCCACTTCTTGGGTTTTATAATTTGCTAGGGTGGCTCACCAGAACTCAAGGAAACGCATTTCTAATTTTATTACAAAGGATATTGCAAAGGATACAGATGAACAGTCAGATGGAAGAGATACATAGGGCAAGGTATGGGTGAAGGGGCATGGAGATTCCATGCCTGCTCCAGGACACACCATTTGCCCAGCACCTCCTTGTGTTCAGCAGCCTGGAAATTTGACAAACCCTGTAGTTCAGAGATTTTTATGGCAGCTTCATTACATAGGCATGATCAATTATTAATTCAACCTCCAGCCTCTCTCCCCTTCATGGAGGATTGTGGCTGGTGGTGAAACTTCCGGTCATGGCTTGGTCTTTCTGGTGACCAACTCTCACCCCAAAGACCACCAAAAATTGCCTCATTGAAACAAGAGACACTCCTATTGCCCAGGAAATTCCAAGGGATTAGGAGCTCTATGTCGGGAACCAAGGTCAAAGATCAACTATTAGAACCAAAGATGCACCTAGCACCCCTATCACTCAGGAAATTACAAGAGTTTTAAGAATACTGTGCCATATACTAGAGGCAGAGACCAAATATATAGTTCTTATTATATCGAAATATCACAGATACTACTTGTATATAGAAAACTTCATATTATCTCTAGAAGTTAGAAACATAACAACAGTAAGAGCTCAAGAAAAATGAAAGAGACAATAAAGCCAAAACCAGAAATGAAGGAATGAGAAAATAGGAACAAATAGACTGGAAAAATAAATTCAGGACATGAATAATAAATACTAGTTTGCTCAAGAAAAAAATCAAATAATTACACAAAAGTAAAATTGTGAAAGACAGCATAACCGAAGACAAAGAGGATATATAAGGAATTACTCTATTCACATAAATTGAAGATATGGGTGAAATAATTTTTTAAATTTAATTTATCAAGAAAGACTATAGAAGACATAGAAAACCTGAATATACCACAATTCTCCATTGATAAATTTCAGGAAGAGAACAGTGGAGAAGCTGATAAGAAAAATACAATTATAAGCTCTTATTTAATCAGACAAAAGAAAGGCAATTAGAAACTCTAGGAGGAAGAAAAAAAAAGCTGTACTTGAAAGTTACACAAATAAAATGAACAAAAAGAGAATTTTTCGACGTTGAGGCTTGTGACATTCTCATTTGTGTGGCATAGATTTACAACATGGTATTACATTTCCAAATCTTCAGGTTTAACTAGATCATTTCAAACAATAGTTTGAAATTAAAATATTACAATTTCTATTTATTGGCTTTCAATTTTCAAGATCCATGTAAGGGAAAGCACAGAATCCTTAGGTACAAAAAGGACTTTGAGAGAATAAAAGTATTGCTAGATTGATGAATTTAGAGGGGAGGTAATTACTTCTTCCTACATATTGGGAATTAAAAGATAGTATCTAGCTTAAGAAATAAAAGTTAATAAAATATTGAATTACTTGATTATTTTTTTAAAAATTAACAATGGGAATGTTGGGAGGAAAAGGGCACATAAATGATTTAAATTCTTACTCTTCTGTAACTAGAATGGATATTATTAAAAATGAATACATCAAGAAATAGAGATAAGTGCTTATTTTCTTAGAACAATGTGTAAACGATGTTTAAATGTAATAACTTTCAGGGAGATGAACTAAAGTTAAGACGTACAGGGAGGTAAAAATGACCTGGCCCTTTTGCCCTCCAGTCCCTTCTGCCATCCCAGGATACATGGACAGCACCATCTGTGAGGGTTGGGCCTTCACCAGACACCAAACCTGCTGGTACATAGATCTTGGACTTCCCAGCCTCCAGAACTGCAAGAAACAAATTTCTTTTATTTATAAATTCCTCAGTCTCAGGTACTCTATTATAGTAGCGAAATGGACTAAGACAATGGTAAATATTTTAAAACTGTATATTAGTTTGCAAATATCAAATTATTAATTAGCAATATAAAATTATATTGGAGAGCCTACAGAAAAATAATAATTTTCATACACCAATAATATCAATGCAAATTTTTGGAGGACAGTTTTTGTCAAACTTTAAAATACGTGTGTTACCCAACAATTCTACAATTTTAGGAATGTGTATAAAGATAAGTGTGCAAGGAAGTTCATTGTGGTATTGTTTGCAAGTTGAAAGAAACCAAAAAAAAAAAAAAAAAAAAAGAACAACAGCAACAGGGGCAAAATAAACCTAAGTTGTCTTCAATAGGGGACAGGTTTAATAAATTTCAGTACATTCATCCAATGGCATATTGCCTAGCATTAAAAATAATAAAGAAAATCACAGTCTGCTAGTACAAAAAGCCCATAAAACATTGGTAAATAAAAATGTTTCCAGACAATTTTGTATAATATTAACCCATTCATGTAAAAAATTCTGGAATTTTGTAAATATAAAGTATATTGAGACAAAAAATATTATTCAAATTACCAACAAATCTAACTCTAGGGAAATTGGGGAGGAGACACTTTTACTTTTTACTTCATATAATTTTCTATCTTTATTTTTCCCAACAGATGTTTATTACATTTTATTAAAGTATTTTTTTAAAATCTCAGTGAAGGGCTATGAAATGCAAAATTAAACAAATTATGTTGACTGTATATTGCTTGGCAGCACTGACTCTCCCTAGCATCTAGCACAATGACTGGCGGGTAGCAAATATTCGAGCAATATTCTCCGATTAGATGATAAACAAATAAATGAAGGATTGAAACCTAAAGGATTCAGCCACGTATTTACTTTTCTCTCACTCTAAAGTCATTTTAGTGTTATTAAATTTAAGAAAAGCCAATTCTCAAAACGAAAACACATTTATCATCACTGATGTTTTAAAGAAAGTGTGGCTCTCAAATCCAAGCTTTTATGTATTCATTTTAAAAAATATTTTTGATCCTGTCTGGGTTCCCTTGCTCACAAACCCAGGTCAGGTGCACACTTGAAATCCCTGGGAAATAGGCTCCTGATTAAATGAAAGCCCTTAGGAAATGTTTACAAAGAGGTAGTTCAGGAGACAGAATAGCATTGGAGAAAAATTGGTCTGTTTCCATTTTAGAAGTATGCAGAGACGAGAAAGAACATGTGGCCAGTAACGTGTTCAGCCTTCTCAGTATTCATTGTTTCCTTGCAGGAGTCAATTTTAATTCAGGAGATGGAAACAAACATAATATAGATCTGTCGTGGCTTCAGCATCAGGAAACAACACACTGATCGTGACATCAAACTCCAGAGGAAGCCGGCTAAGGATGGGCTTGTTTTGATGTGACAAGTGCCTATGGTGATTAACTCTCATGCCCCCACAATCTCTCCAGTGCCCCAGACTTGGTCCTTCCTCGCCTGTAAACAGGATCAGGATGCATCCTGGACTTCAGCCAAGGGCATCTGGCCTTGGGTAAGACGAACTTCACGAAACACATACACTGTTCCTGGCAAGGGAACCACAAGGGAAGGAAAAGGAGAGAAGGAAGGCAGCATGGGACACTGACATCCATTTGCTTATGACAAATTACATCAGATGCAACTGTGCACATGCAACTCAGAGGGAAAAGGCAGGAATAGGCCCATGGAACAGATTCGCCTTCTACATGATCAACTGCTTCAGGAAAGCAATACAGCCAAGTGCCAAGTGAGAGAAAGGAAAAAACATGTAAAATGAATGAAATGTTGACTGCAATGGAAGACATTTTAGACTGTTCTTGTTACATCACAAAGAGAGGGAGGAGACTGTGCTGAAAGGAGACGTTGGGAGAGACCTGCCAACAGACCTCCAAATGCATATTCAAATGGTGTTTCAAAGCACTTCTTTGGGCTTAAGTCTTTTTACCTACAAGATAGATTTTAATATGTTTCCATTAAAAATGGAAATTGTATTGATTAGATAGATGTTTTTAAATTTTATTATTATTTTAACAGAAACAGGGTTTTCTTCCAATGCCCAGGGTGGAGTGCAGTGGCACAATCACAGCTCACTACGGCCTCGAACTTCTAGACTCAAAAGATCATACCATCTCAGCCTCTTGAGTAGCTGGGACTACAGGTACGTGCCACCACGCCAGACTAGTTTTTTTAAAAAAATGTTGTAGAGACGGAGCCTTAATAACTTGTGCAGGCTGATCTCAAACTACTGGCCTCAAGTGATCTTCCTGCCTTGCCCTCCCAAAGCACTGAGATAACAGGCCTGTGCCACCATGCCTGCTTAATTATCTTTTTCCCAGCCACTGACCAGGCCACTTTGTGGGGAAAAAACAAAAACAACAAAAAAAAAACCAGTGGGTCAAAATATTAACAGACTTTGTAGCTCTATCTTGCTTTAAAAAAATTATACTTCTAAAAGAAGGAAAATTATTGTTATCCTGGAAATTTGTTCCAGAAGAATAGGGAGAGAAGTTATGGGGGCAAATGACAATTGCCAGAGGCAAGGTGATATCCCATTTATGTCTGAGAACGGAACATTTGTACTGTGCAATAACAGCCAAAAATTCAACTGGAAAAGGGTAGCCTTTGACCTGAGTCACTGGTTTGGCAGACTTTTTCTGAAGTGATTGAGATGACCACACAGGACAGTATTGGGCATCAGGCAAACGCCTCCTTAGATATGTGACAATCAGCAAGAGATGGGAGTGGGCAGAAATAAAAGTAGCCTCAGAAATTCCTGAGTTCTGTCTTCAAAAGCCTAAAAGCATTGCTTAGGTGCTAATCAAGCTAATAATGTATACGCTACTTGTACGTACTTGTACATTTAGTATCATGAGGATTAGTTACTGCTGTAAGTTTAAAAATTCGATTGCTGGAAGAGAGATTTCAGGTAAGGACTGGCAGTAAGGGGACAGTAGGCAAGAGAGAAACCAGAACACCCACCTTATGACCCTGACCAGTGTGCTTCCTACAATCTTCACTTAAGCAAATTATCAGTGATGCAAAACTGAGCCCCTCTTATACACTACCATTTATTCAGGGTGAACTTCTAAATCGAGGTTCTCATCTTTCTGTGCCAACAAGTGTGTGCTAGTGGAAAACATTCTTAGACATTAGTTTTTGTTTTTCTCTCTGAATTTCCCCTTCCCCCTTAATCAGTCTAACAGCAGGCTTTGTGTTTCAACGCCTCGGGGAGAGATGTGACTGAGCAGAAATAAAAGTAGCCCACAAAACTTCCTGAATTGTATCTTCAAAAGCCTAAGCTCATTAAGGAAGAGAGTTTGGAGAAAATAGCATGGAGGTTTGAAAAAAGCACATGAGAGAGAGGAGTTTTGCCCTTCAACTAACAGAGAGGAATCTCCTGCCAGAGGCAGGGTTGTAGGATTCAGGCCTCTTCTTGGTGTGGCATATTCCCAGAACTGATCCCCAGCTGTCTCTGGGGGATGAGTCAATGGCCACTGAGAGTTCCTGCCTTCAAGAACATTCCTGTGTGTTGAGAGTGGCAGGGGCAGCGGAGATCCCCAGGCCTGAAACGTGATGTTGATAGGGACCACAGAACAGAATAGTTGGGAGAGTGCACAGAGTATACCCAGCACCCCGATGCCTGATGTCTGATGTTTGGCCACAGGCGATTCTGCAGCACTGTCATGACCTCCGTCAGAGTGGGGACAAAGACTCTCTCCTTGACCAGACTCTAGTCAGGACCCTCTGAGCCCTCTTCTCCACGAGACCTCAACTTTACCCTATAAAAACTATAGAAACTACAAAAACTACTCTCAAAATAAATGATTTTGTCCATAGCCCCTGGAACGCACACACACACATACACACACTGACACACACTAGCATAGTGAGCTTCTAACAACACAAGCTCATGTCCCTAGAATGATAGCTCTACCTCCTTTAAATTCCTGCCTTGGAAAGCTCAAGGCTGTCAAAAGAATTGACTGCTTCTCCAACACCTGAAGATGTGCTGGTGTTGTCTCCCCATCTCCCAGTCTCTGTAGGAGGTTAGGAGCCTACTTCCATGAGTGCCAGTTAAGAAAGCCAAATGGCCTAATAACATTGACAGATTTGCCTTCCTGCTTTTTGAGAATTTCCACTTCGCTGATTCAAGTCCCCACTGTTCCCGTGTCCTACTTTCTCATTCTCCCTTTAAGAACACCATACCCAATCCCACTACTGGGTATATACCCCCAAGGATTATAAATCATTCTACTATAAAGACACATGCACATGTATGTTTATTGCAGCACTATTCACAATAGCAAAGACTTGGAACCAACCCTAATGCCCATCAATGTTAGACTGGATAAAGCAAATGTGGTACATACACACCATGGAATACTATGCAGCCATGAAAAAGAATGAGTTCAGGTCCTTTGCAGGGACATGGATGAAGGTGGAAACTATCATTCTCAGCAAAGTAACACAGGAACTGACAACCACATACTGCATGTTTTCACTCACAAGTGGGAGCTGAACAATGAGAACATATGGGCACAGGGAGGGGAATATCACACACCAGGGCCTACTGTGGTGTAGGGTGCTAGGGGAGGGGTAGCATTAGGAGAAATACCTAATGTCGAAGACGGGTTGATGGGTGCAGCAAACCACCATGGCACATGTATACCTATGTAACAAACCTGGACATTCTGCACATGTATCCCAGAACTTAAAGTATAATAAAAATAAAAAATTTAAAAAACTAAAAGAGTATAATTGAATTGTTTGTAACACAAATAAAGGATAAATGCTTAAGGTGATGGAGACCCTACTTACCCTGATGTGACTATTATGCCTTGTATTCCCATATCAGAATAGCTCATATATCCCATATATACACCTGTGTACCCACAAAAATTAAAAATTAAAATAATTAGAAGCTAAAAAAAAAAAAGAATACCCAATCACCTCTACATGAATGAAAGTTGAGCTTAGTTCACACTGGGCTCTCTTCCCTATTTTAATAGTTATTACTGATTAAAATATGTCCTTACCACTTCAACTAGTACCTGGGTTTTATTACTTTTGACAGAGGTGACACCAAAAATGACTGAGGTAAAGTGGATTCAATTTAGCCAGATGAAAAGAATCAGATGTGAAATTAAGTTGATTTTTAGAAAATAAGTACCTGTGTTATTCTTTGGCACACATGATCCTGTAGACTGAGACTCATACGCAACAATTGATATGCTAAGAAAATGAGTACTAATGTTACTATTCAGCTTGTGGAAATGCAATTAAGAAGACAATTAGATGGAGAGAAATTATACAATGTGAAGCAAACTAAATTCAAAGATGACTTCTATATGAGCTGTACCACTGGTCCCCAGCATCACTGATGAATAACGGCAGCCTAAAACCTCCATCGACGATAGCAGAGAAATTAATGATCTATTAAGTCAGCATGTGCATGCTACCTTTGGAGAAAATATTCTGATGAATGGGATCCATACCATTAATATGAGCCTCTTACAAGTCCTAGGATAAGAGGTATTTTGCTGGTGTTTAAATATTGTATTTCGATGGTGGTCAGGTTGTCTGATAACTGTGAATTCCTTAGGGCTTTCAGGACATGTGAAAAATGCTGAAACACATATTTAAATGTATGTCTTGTTATATCTTAAGATCTTGGACAATTAGGAGGGCTGCTTGGGCAGCTCTTTTTAAATATTCTCAATGCTCTTCCTCTGCAGAAAGAACTCCCAGGTCCTTCAAGGACAATAAGTAAAAGAGGATTTGCTTCTGTCCACCAATGTAGTCTTGATAAATTCTGTGGCCTTTTTGTCCAACAGACAGGAGAACATTTTAGAACTTAAAGCAGACACGATTTAACAACATTATGAAATTTGGTTATGGAAGGAAAAACTGGGTTTCTACTCCATCCCTTGAAATCCAGCCTTTTTACACATGCATTCTAGCTTTCCAAAGCAATTCAAAGTGATACTTCTTTTTCTTTTGTCCATTCCTGGTCAGCAGAAGGACTGAATCATTCTGAGACACAGAAAGAGTCAGGTCAGTTCACTTGTTCTGTCTTTTACAAAGACGATGAAGAGATATTTATCATTTATCTGTCAAGCTTCTTTACGCTTCAGAGCCCAATTCAGCCCAGGCCTATCTTGATCAATACAGTTCTTAAAAAAAGATCCAACATTGGTATGGTTTGTCTCTGTGACCACACCCAAATCTCATGTCCAGTTGTAATTCCCAATGTTGTGGAAGGGGCCTCATGGGAGGTGACTGGATCATGGGAGCAGATTTCCCCCTTGCTGTTCTTGTGACAGTGAGTTTTTATGAAATTTGGCTGTTTGAAAGTGTGTAGTACTTCCCCCTTTACCCTCTCTCTCTGCCACTCCACTAGGTGAAGAAGGCGCTTGCGTCCCCTTCGCTTTCTGCCATGTTTAAGTTTCCTGAGGACTCCCCAGCCATGCTTCCTGTGGAACTGTGAGTCAATTAAACCTTTTTTTTTTTCCATAAAGTACCCAGTCTCAGGTAGTTCTTTATAGCAGTGTGAGAATGGATTAATACAAACATTTAAAATGTTTATTTTAAAAATCTAGATTTATGACTTTGAAAAAACATCAGGAGATCCAACAAAAGGAAGTAGCAGCCCATCCCTTAGATGGAACGCATGACTTCTAATTTACCACAGACCAGGACACTTCCTAATGCTTTCCAGCCATGACACCAACCCACTCCCTCATAGTCTTTATTGGTTAGGCTCCTTGCACGTGAGGTTAATCTGGTGTGGTAGCATCTGCCCCCAAGGACAGTCCAGCACTCAGGAACTACTTCCTCCCCAGGAATGGACTCTGCTTTAATCTACTTGATAGTCCCAGTACAGATAATAAAAAAAGGGTCTTTCTAGCTGCCTTAAGAAAATGAGACACACATGAGGAGAGAGTTATTTAAAAATTGTTTTTGAGCTTTAGGTTGGCTTTGCTTTCCTGGAATGTCTAATTTAGCTCAGGAAGTGCCTCCAACATTTTTAAGAATATCAAGGACAGAAAAGCTCAACTCAGCCATTTCCAGGGCTCTACATATCCCTCAGGCTCCTTACAGGGATCAGGGAGACTGCACTATCCCAATAGGGCCCCAGGAGGTCTGTCATCCTGCCATGGAGTTACCACTTGTTCCCTGGCTGATAAGAGACTGCATTGAAGTACTAGTAGAATTTTCAAAGTCCTAAAGAACTGGGAGAGTATTCCCCTCGACCCTGTGGCACATCAGTGAGAGGGGTGGGTATGAATAGAGTTTGGAGTTCTAAAAACCTTGATTGAAAACTGACCCAGCACTTTTAGTTGGGTGACATTGGGCAAGTCAATCTTTTTGAACGTTGGTTTAAATTATTTCATAGCGTGGTGGAGGAAAGGGAGAGACAAATTAAACAAATCAGTAAGATTTCTGAGCTTCAGTTTCCCCAAATCAATAAAATAATATACATATTACAGAACTCTTGTGAATTCAAATGCATCTATAAAGTGCCTAAAACAGAGCCTAAATCACAACTCAATAAATTATAGTTCTTATTTATGTTATATACTTTAATTCCTGAATGAATGTAGAAACATGAATTCTGTAACTTCTGGAAGTCTGATACGGTTAGGCTTTGTGTCCCCACCCAAATCTCATCTTGAATTATATCCCCTATAATCCCTATATGTCAAGGGAGAGACCAGGTAGAGATAGCTGGATTATGGGGGCAGTTTCCCCCATGCTGTTCTCGTGATAGTGATTGAGTTCTCACGAGATCTGATGGTTTTATAAGGGACTTTTCCATGATTGTAAGTCTCCTGAGGCCTCCCCAGTCATGCTGAACTGTGAGTCAATTAAACCTCTTTCCTTTATAAATTACCCAGTCTCAGGCAGTTCTTCATAGCAGTTTGAAAACAGACTAATACAAAGTCCCATCCAAGTTCCTGGCTTACTATCTTTCTAGGTCAGAAAACATCTGACCTTATATGTCTTTCCTTCTTTATATAAACTGAGAATCATTCATTTAATGGGTGAATTTATAGCACTCATTAAACCAAAAGGACAGTTGGGAATATAATATTGAGCATAGAAAGGATAATCAGACAGGGATCTGTAATAAATACACCTATTCCTCTATTCCTTGCTTAAAACCTTTAATTCATTACTGAAAATGTGGTAACTAATTAAAAATCCATTAAATAAACCCTATTTGACAGAAAAAATAATATGGTCCATCTCAACGTAATATTTCTGAATATAAGTATCACAGATAGAAAAATAGATCAACTGAAGAATGTTTGAAGATGTATATAATAAGCAATTACTTAGAAGTAAATAAAAGTAGTTTGTGAATAAAATGTAATATCATGAAGGTTTATTATGTTTACCAAACAATACACACATACAGAGTGAGAGAAAGAACGAGAGAGACAGAGAGACTTGACAGTGAAGGAAAAGTCATTTTTGTGGAAGGCATAATTTTTCTCCTATATCATTTTCTTCTCTAGTTTTTCAATGTTTACAGGCCTTATAGTCATGTTGTATCCAAAAATGCCTTCAAAATAAAGTTATAGTATTAGAAAAACACTAAAGTACTTCAAAATATGTGGAAATAGTACATGTAAACAACAGATCAAAATGTCTTAAAAGAGGTTACCTCTTCATCTTTCTCACTTAGTGTACACAGGCAATGCAGAACATTTGGTTATGTGGTATGCAATTCAAATTTGTTCCATGTGATATTCTGTGATTAGAAACTACTATGTTGAATGTGTCTTTCTTTGAAATCATGTTGAAATACTAATTTTGTGTATTTTGTAAATTTTTGATTAAGAAGTTCTTACGTCATAAAAAGAAACTGTGTTAAAACTGGCATCATTTTCCAAGTCATTATGGCAAACAATTAACTGAATAGGTATGGGGGGAAGTCAGTAGAGCAGCAGAAGCAATACAGCATTCCAGTCTGCTTCTTACTGACATGCTCTCCTCTCCTGTGCACAGGGCAGAGAGGTCTGGAGCTGCATCCCCTGGTTGTACTGCCCACCAAGGCTGAGCCAGGGAAAGCAGCCCCACTGAGTCCCATGATATCTGGATTCTTCATCTCGTCCAGCGTCAACACCCTCACACATGTAAGACGGACTCCAGTTCTTTTCATTTTTCTTGATTGCAGGAGAAGAAAGTTTCTCTGAGATTAAGACCGAGAAAGGTCTTAAAAGCCAAGACTCCAAATGGCATCAGGAAACCCAGGCTCTTCAAAATATGCAGTGAAAAATGAAACCCTTGCAAGAGGAGACATTTCATAAAGAAAACATGTAATTTTCTTGAAGCTTTCCTCTCACTGTAACTCCTCCTCCTTGGATTGAAGCTACAGAGAAGAATGCAGCCTGCGGGTACTCATGCCTAAGCATCATCTCCCTTTCTCCACCTGCTGAGCTATGTCTAAATAGACATCCTCTACCTCTGACCCAACACTTTCTGTTCCTGAAGAGAAGAACATTCTTGTCATATCAAGGGCTCTGGGATATTCTGGGAGCAGTTTAGAGCTTTCATTCAGTACAAAGTTTCTCTTCTCATGAAAAGATCTTGTCACAGGGGATGAGAAACAAGCTATTGAGCGTCTAATATATGTTGAATTTGGAAAATTTTAATCTCCAGGACTAGGCAATGTTATGCATTCTTCATTCTATTTAATTAACAGAACCACCCTCCAAGGAAGTCTTATCCTCCCTCAATTAAGTAGATTAAAAACAAATGTCTTAGAGAAGATAAGGTGATTGAGCTTGTAAGAGATCCATGCCTTTTGCACTAAACTAATCCCTGTACATATATCTGCCTTCTATTCCCAAGATCTCTTGGTAGCTATCTTCCAGGGATCTTCTAGGAATGTACTTAATAATTGGTTCTTCCATTATTTTTCACCATTGAACTGGAAGATGTGACTGGGGAATAAAGGCAAAGCCAAGTATGAGAAGGTAGATCTGAAACAGGAATGTTAGACATGGAATACAAGAGTAAGAGCAAGAGTGAGCAAGATAGATAATCCTCTAACCCTTCACATGGAAGGATAGGTTGTAGTAACAACTCCATCTAACAAGCACAGATAGTATACAGGTTGTTTTTCATTAAACTTGTGAGGGAAAGAGACAAATCTCGAGATATATTATTGGAGTGGTCAAAAATGTCTTCATGAACACAGAACTGAAAGCCTAACACATTAATGCCTAGGTCAAAGAATGTCTAGATGAGACGGCCACCGTGAGATACATTGCAATCTTCCACAGTGGACTGTGTTTGCCCTTTTATTAAAAGAATGTAATATCTAATATGGGTGGTTTTTTTCTGTAAATACTTACCCTTACTGACATTTTTACAACAGGTTTTATGTGGTTATCTGCTTATTTATAACATACACATGAATAATTCACTTCCTCAATGCATCTACATTCCTTAAAAAGCCACATGTACTATTACTACATTAGTCATCAGTTTTTCATGGTTGATAAAGCCACTAACAATGATGAGTTCTGATGAGATAGAATCACCTGTGGCACAATTTCCCCAAATGTTTCTCAGGAAAGCACATTCACCATATACAGATTGTAGTAACACCAAAATAACATTGCAACTGTTACATATTCCAACGAACTGAATAATTGTTTTACCTAAGTAAATGCATAACATTGCCTAGTCCTGGAGATTAAAATTTTCCAAATTCATTCTGACTCAAAGTGGGCAAATATGTGTGTGTGTGTATATATATATATATCTCACATATTCATTACAGTCTTTAAAAATTGCATTGGGTAGTAGTAGGACATGAAGTGTGGCCAAGTAGTCTAGATTTCCATGTTTATTTAGGAGAGGGTTTGCCATGATCTAGCATGCGAGCCACAACCTAACAAAACCAGATCTGTTAGAATGTCTTGGCGCAAGCTTTGTCTAGCTATTGGTAAAGCCAAAACATCTCAATTTCGGTTTTTCCCATTCAAAGATTACCTTTAATTAGGTTTGTTAAAGGCAAGAGTTAACTACATTGTTTTAAATGTAGAAGACTAAGGCTACAACCTATGTTGTATGGACCCCCCGAGAAAGAGTTTAGGTCATGTTGTTGTTGCTGTTGTCCTTAACGACATGCCAACTGTCAGATACTCCAAGCGAGTGAGAGGGAGGTGAGGTGGTAGGGACTGAATAGTGGGCCAATGAAAACTGAACCAAGTGTAATTTTGGCACCTAGACTGGGGCCAATTCTATGGGTGTTGGAGGAGGGATTGATACAAACAAGAGAAAAAAATAAAACTCCACCTTCTTCAGACCAGTGAAAATAAAAACTTATAACACTGTCACCCCATGGAAGTCAATGGATCGTGGACCTTCAGATGGTTTTGCTGAAAGGAGATGATGAGGAAGCAAAACTAATAGTGAAGACATAAGACACCATGCTTG
Source organism: Theropithecus gelada (assembly GCF_003255815.1). Classification (NCBI taxonomy): domain Eukaryota; kingdom Metazoa; phylum Chordata; class Mammalia; order Primates; family Cercopithecidae; genus Theropithecus; species Theropithecus gelada. The sequence continues at coordinate 14,569,867 of NC_037674.1, forward strand.
CTTTTGTCTCTCTTCTGTAAGACTCCAGGAGAATAGGACCAAAGCCCTGAGGAAAGAGGTCAAACAATACTTCCACTGAAAAGAGAGAAGGATTCTTCTCCTACAAGGTAGTCTATTTTTATTCATCATTTACACACTTAAGAGTTTATTGATTTAAGTTAAAATTACAATGAATCCTTCATTTGAAGGCACACTAATTGGTCAGTATTCACTTTTAAAATTTTTTCTTAATCTTTTTCTAGTAATTTTTTATTGTGGTAAAATTATATAACATTAAAATTACATTTTTACCACTTAAAAGTATGCAGTCCAGAAGCATTAAGTACATTCACATTGTTGTATAAATATCACCACTATCTATGTCCAGAACTTTTCATCTTTCTAAACTGAAATCCTGTACCTACTAAACAATAACTTCACATTTCCCTCTGCCCCCAGCCCCTGCCAACATTTATTCTACTTTCTGTTCCTATAAAATTGGACTACTCTACATACCTCACATATGTAGAATCATACAGTATTTGTCCTTTATGCCTGTCCTATTTCAGTTAGCATAATGTCTTCAACGTTCATCCATATTGTAGCATGTGTCAATTTCATTCCATTATAGAGCTGAATAATAGGAGTATTCGCCTTCTTATAAAAATATATCTTTACCACTTATCTGTTCTCTCACCTTGAATATGTCATTAAATCTTTCTTAGCCTCAGCTTCTTCATCTGGAAAATGGAGAAAATAAATTACCTACCTCACTAGGCCTTTGTAAGGATTAAAGTAATTCGTGTTAATCATTAGCATAGTACTTAAAAATACATAAGGGCTCATCAAGAGGTAGCATTTATTGTTGATGTTCTTATGGTTGTTGTTACCATTGTTTCTATTAGCTTAGAAGTTGTCACAAGTTTTTTAAGGGAAGAATATAACACTGCAGAATTTTGCAAACTCTTCTAGGAAAACCATTGGCTTCCTAATGGTCAAATGTATCTGTGTATTTGGAACACCACATAAATTGGTAGACTTTTGAGCCTAGAAATTTCCCTAAGATATGGTGACAATATTAGATGATCATGAACAAAGTTAAATAGCTTCATGGAAATTCCATTAAGCACCCATAAATATACAACAACAACAAAAACTTCCTGAAAGAATGAAAGACCTACAGTAAAATGTTTCCAGTTCCTGAGTAGAGGCAGGTGAATCAGGTAAGAAGGAAGTTAATTGTACATGTCTGCCTCCATCTTTGAATCATGAGGTAATTGGGTGTATTCATGATAGGAATTTTTCTTTCTCCAGCCAAAACCAAGCTGGTAACTACAAGTGCCCAAAACCACAATCTGGACACAGCCTGTGACACAATCTGGACACAGCCAGGTCTGAGATCAGACTTGGAAAGGCCCTTCCCTCCATCTGAAAAATGCCTTTGCTGGTCAGAAGAGGCTAACAGGGAGAACACCACCACATTCCCTGATCTTCATGGGATCCTCAAGACCAGGGGGACCATGTGGGTCCTTGATCACATTGTTCAGGAAACCAGTGAGGGAACATCCTGGCTTCTTTACAGAAACTATATAAAATAGAAGAAACAAACAAAACACAACCAACAAACAAAAATTCTGATAAGCTCTTCTGAAGGACAATACGCAAAAGCTCATTTGAAGCTTTCACACACAGACATGCGTTTTTCATTTTTCTTCTTGGAAATGAATGTCTATGTGTCTACTTTATTTGTACTTGGGCTCCAAAATCATGTATCATTTCCTCTTGCTGTAGGCAGTTACATGGTGTCTTAGACTACCTGGGCTGTTACAACAAAAATACAATAAACTGGGTGGCTTCAACAACAAACATTTCTTTCTCACAGTTATGGAGGCTAGAAAGCCCAAGATCAAGGCACAGGCAGATTCCATGTCCAGTGAAGGTCTATTTCCTAGTTCACAGATGGTTGTCTTCTCACTGTGTCCACATGTGGCAGAAAGGTGAAGGAGCTCTCTGGGGTCTCTTATAAGAGCACTAATTCCAATCATGAGGGCTCTATCTTCAAGGCTTCATTACTTTCCTATCAAGAGTCCCTACCTCCTGATGCCATCACCTTGGGTGTTAGGATTTTGCCATATAAATTTTGGGGAACACAAACATTTGGTCCATAACAGTGGAGTACTATTTGAAAGTAGAGCTGTATTTATCTAAATAGTATTTGGTGAACAGATCAGAGAGGGAGTATCATACCTAGCACCCTGGCCCACAGAAGTTTTTTCCAAAGGTTTCTGTAAAAGCTCGGAAGTGAAAAATTCCAAAACTGGTTTAAATAGTAGTCACTTGATTTCAGACAGTATGCAGACTTTCAAGATGAATAACTCGAAGCTTCCATTCTGACACACTGGTTAAGCTATCCATCCCATTGTCTCAGGCTTAGCAGCACCCCCTTGCCAGTTGGCATTCCTGTGACTGCTAGCTCCAAAATGAAAAGGCAGGAGATGAGGATTCTGAGCTAAGGGTGAAAGAATCATGCAAAGTTTCTTGCCTCAAAGGACACAGGAATTTTGTAATTCTTTTAAACACTTATACCAAATGTCAAATTTCCTCAAAACTGGATGAAGAAGGAAGGGAAAAGAACTGACATTTATTTGAGCTAATACTCTGTCATGCATTATGCCAAGCAATATGCATGGCAATTTTGTCGATAAATCAGAGGAATTGACAAATCAGAGAAATAAAGTAGCTTTCTCAAGATTACACAGTCAGTAACCTCAGATCTCTTTCCCTTGAAATCCTCTCTATATTCCATTATACCCTAAAGCTTCTTCCCTACAGCTTTTCTGAATGTCAGATATAGAAATGTCTCCATTTGTCTCAGATCTCTTACGTAAGACATTGCCTTACTAAATATATGACCTCATTTGGGATGTGCCAGGAGGCTGCCAAGGCAGCTGGAATAGTCAGAGTGAGGGCAGCCGTATTTCCTTGATCACACCGAAACCCGCTCAACCAGACATCTCAGAGTGGGAAACAACATCCTGATTTCTGAAACACAGTCAATGGTGGCACAAGATAAAGGCAAACATTTGGGTTGGCATCAGCCATTAATATGATTCCTGGTGGACAGGGCCATCTGGCTGTGGGAGGGGTTACTTTCGCTATCACTTGTAGGGTGATGGCACAATCAGAGTGAGTGACATGTAACTCAATTATATTTGCCTCCCTTCATGCCCACGTGAATGCACTGGTCTTTTGTTTGGCATTAGTACAAATCCTCTGTCTCCCCCATAACTCCTAGGTATCAATCATGAATTAATAGAAGTGGGATTCTCCAAAAGACACCTTGGCTTTCCCCACAGTCATCCACCTGTTCCACCTGTTTCAACAGGTGTACTCACTGCAAGCACAGAAGACATCTAAGGATTTTAGAAGTGAGGTAGCCTCCCAGGACTCCAAGACACCTCCCCCAAGAAATGACTCCATTTGTACATTGTCATATAATGTTCTTTCCACAAAAGGATCTTTGTCATTTACTAGACCCTTCTCTTTCTCAAAATACATGAGGATACCAGAGGAACTATCTTGTGACCTTCATTTTGACCCTTTCACCTACGAACATGATTGGATCTGCCTAATCTCTGAGGAACTTGCTAAGCTCTGGCTGTCAATTTATATGGCCAGATTGACAGAAAGTATGAAAGTCCTGCGGATCTATGTTTACTTTCACACATGAGCCAGTGAGGTGAGCCAATTCATCTGGTGATGCATTGATGGCTCTTCGTTGTCCCCAACCATGCATGTAATAATACACATGGTTTGTATTCATTTTCAACTGACGTGAGACATCAAATTAAAGTATATTCAGTGAATATAGTTCAAAGAAATAAGAGATAATGAAATAAAAACACTCATTCAGAACAAAACTTTTTCTTTGTCACCATATTGGTTTAATTAGACAGGAATGGGTGCTACTTTGATTTTGTAAATGAGGAATTTAAGAAACAGCAGTAATAATAATTACTGCAATATTGTTAGCCTTTCTAGGTTGTAAATTCTGAGCACTGCAGTTATTTGCATTCAGCCCTCACCTAAGGTTGTCTCAGATGCCTGTGGTTTAGATACTCCCAGTAGAGATACCTTCCATTAAACCTAACTCACATCTAAAGCCTTTCCAACTTTAGATGAGTAATGAAAAGCCGCCCTTAGCCTGTCATTGAAGTACCTTCTACTACCAGGGCAAGCTTTTAAGTGAGGGTCTTGATAAGAACATTCCTTTCTGAGATGATCACTGTAAGACTTGGAGTAGGAAAGGGAATGAAATCCCAAGTTGCCTTATCCACCTCCTAGCCCCTCCTCTTGGCTCATCACAGTAGACTTATATCTCCTCCAATGTTTTTACGCACATGAACAGGGTCTGTAAACATAAGTTATCGCCTCCTGCATTCCTCTGACAATCACCATTTCCTCCAGGAAAAACTCTTCCTGCTCTGCCCAGGTGAGGTTAGGTGAGCCTCCTCTACACCCTATCAACAGCCTGCATATATTTCTATTATGTCATTTGTTAAACTATCATGAGTTTGATTTTTATAAATCATAAGAAGCTTTTCATTAATATCAATAAATGTGCATGTATTACAGATTTTATACCTTTGATCATACCATGTTCTTCTATTATTTGGTGGTTTAGAGATTCATAAAATTCATTCTTACCTGTTTAAACTTGGCAAGAAATGTGCCCTTGGTTGATGGCAGGTAAAGAGGTTGCAAATTTGATATCAGTGAGGCATAAAATCTGGGTTGTTCTGACCACCGTATTATATTTCTGCTGCTGAATAACAAATTATGCAAACAATGCAAATTTGAAACAATAGCCATTTATTATTATACAGTTCTATAGGTCAGAATTCCAGATAAGCTTAGCTAATTCTTCTGCTCAGAGTCTCACACTCAAGATATCAGCCAACTGCCATTCCCATATGAGTCTTGGAGACTTCTTCCAAGCTCATTGGCTGTTGGCAGAATTCATTTTCTTCTTACCCTTTCCAAGTGGGTTCTCCATCTTCAAGCCAGCAATGGCAGTTTGAATTATTCTTATGCTTCAAATCTCTCTGACTCCCTCATCTACTCCCATCCAGAGAAAAATCTCTGCTTTTAAAAGTATGATTAGTTTTGCCTACCCGGACAGTTTCCCTGTCACCCTAATATAGGCGTAATATCAAGTTCAGGGAAGTCATCTTAAAATTATGCCTTTGACAACCATGAATCTGACACTTTTGGTCAAATATTTCTGCATTCTACATCTTTTTGTCTATAACAAGGATATGATTTTCTACCAGCGATGTTTAGAATTGAGAAATGCAACCTGAAGTGGTCCTGAAGTAGTCAGAGAATCACTGAACCAAATGGAATCAATCCCACAGTCTTGACTTCAGAGGAAACTGTATGCTAACCAAATGAGCAAACCATCATCTCTACTGGGAAAGTAATAATAGAGGTGGCCCTGATTTCAGAAGTAGAGTGAGATGCCAATGACTCCACTAAAATATTTCATTGTCCCAATAAAGTAAGGTTGTGACCACCATCTGAGTTGCTGCTCTCCAAGTACAACTTCAGTTATACTGTGCAGACTAGAATTTTTGAGCTCAATATTATTAAGCTGATTTTCTGATTATAATGGAGTCCAATTTCAACTATTTCTCTGTGCAGTTCCTATTTATTTTTACAAAAGTATATCAATCATAATCATTGTGATAATATTTTCAGTGCTTTCTAACTTATATATTTAGCTTATAAGTTAACAAAATCTTTAACAAACCAGCCACAAAAGTTAGCTGTATGAACCAGACTTACAGAGAATATAAAGGGACATGAAACCCATAGGAAAAGGAAATTCATTTCCTAAACAGTCACGATTATTTAGGAGAGATCTTTTCCTTTTCAGTAAGTCCCTTGAAAGAGGAGACTATTTGTGTTATATCATTTTGCGCCCGACAAACTGCCTAATTTCATATCTTGAACATAGTAGGTGCTCAAGAAATACTTGTTGAATAATGAATGAACATTTGTTAGAAAACTTTAGTACGAAGGATTTTAATAGTAAAACCTTGAAACTAATCTAAGTGTTCAAAAATAGAGAACTATTTAATAATGTTTTACAGCCTCCAAAATTATGCTGAGGAAGAATAAGATATATCATAAAAATTGTGATACAAATTTTAGATGAAAAATTTAGGTTACTAAACAGTATGTACAAATTATTCCATTATTTATATATACATATATACACATATCTTGCTATTTTGTATATCAAAAGATACACAACATTATACTATGTTGGTTAACTTTGGGGATCTGATTACAGGTTGTTTTTATTTCCTTCCTTGAGATTTTTTCTGTAATATCTGAATTTTATTCCTTTCTTTCCAAATTTGGAGAAAAAATTAAGGTTTCTGAAAATTAAAAAAGTAGATAATATATCAAGTTTGGATTGCAAACCAGAGCTTTCAGCAGAACATAGTTGAGTCTTTGCCATAGACACCGACTCATTTCCTTCCTTTCTGTGGCATTCATACCACTATCATGCTTTTTTCCCCAAATGAGATGACAAAATGGAAAGACCATCTCCACACCAAGCATGGAGCCGTAGGAAAGTGGAATGTCAGTCAGGGCAACTGCAGATCAGGAAATCGTGTCACAGAAAACAGGACCTGTATAAGATTCTAAGTTTATGCCATTTGCTGATCAGTTACCATATTTCAAAAATTATACACACTGTAATCCCCCTCTCTGGTCTGCAGGCCCTTTGAAGGGGAAGGCATTTTTAGCAAATATCGTTTAAATGGAGAAAGGAGGCAGATCAATGTACTCCAAACTACTTCAGATTGGATCTTAGTCGGAATGTCTCCCCAGAGCAGAAGCTCTTCTCCAGAGGTACCTTTCCTGTTGGATTCAGGTTCAGGGTTGGAACCCACAGACCCAGAATGATAGGCTGTCAGCAAAGACAAGCACATCCTTAGCATCCAGCAATGCTCACTTTGTCCTTGTCTCCTTCATCTTCCTTCAAACTTCTATTTTTTTCTTAGATTTCTCTGAAACTCTTTTAAAAATTCCTTTTGAAACAAGTGGGTGCCTGACTCATTGTCTGTTTCCTCTGTTTTCCACCCAAGTGGTAAACAATGGGCTCTATTCAAATGTGGACCGTCTGTGAGCTGGGAACCTGCGTGCAGACAAAGCTCCTTGTCCCATGGCAGACTGCCAGACCCATGCTCTCCTCCACTCACCTCCTGGGCTGTTTAATAAAGGCCACTTGGCAAAATGCAACATATTGTCACGGTCCTATGACCTTGTAGTTCTCTGTCTCCTTTCCCTTCAGCTCGAAAGAATATTACTCTAAATTCTGAAGTCAATGCATTTGAGAACAGCCTTTCAAAAGATACACGTAAGAATAACAGGAGGTAGTTCAGGCCCCAGTCATAAGGACTACCTGGTTTTCTTTATAATAATTGTAATGCCTCTGTCCTAACTCCTCCCAAGTTGTTAATATTTTGTCTGTAGATGGTGGTTGCCAGGAAAGAGAATCTTGCGAAGTCAAGGGCGTGACAAAGCAGAGAAATAGAGAGGGCTAGCCCAAGACTCTGGGAAGACAAAGGCAAAGGAACAAAATAGTAGGAATCAGACTATGGACCAAGAAGAACAGGACAAAGTTTCGAGTTCAAAGGGAGCAGATAAGACAAAAATAACTGAACTTTAATGATACAGTAGTCCTCAGGAAAAAAAGAGAGCGAGAGAGAGACGAGACTAGAGAACACATTCCCTTCAAGTGCTTGAGGAAAGCACACTTCCAGTGTGTATAGGAATCACAGGAGGAGATTTTGCATATTGTGTTGAAACTCCCTTCCCCAGAATTTCTGTTTTCTGAAGAACACTGCCAGCTTTCCCCCTCCATCTTAAAATGGTAAGAAAGAAAGTTAAAGAGAAGGTAAGGGAAACAAATAAATAATTACGATATTCCAGTTATATTAGATATGTGTGCTTTTTAAAATAACTTCAACAACCATACAAAATTGTGGCTCTTATTCCTATTTCTTTACAGATGAGAAAATTGTAGCTTATAGAGTTTAAATAATTTGCTCACAGTCACAGAATTAGGTAGCACTAGAATTTAAAATCAAGTGGTATGACTAAAAAACCATGAGAACATTCATTCCTTCTTTTACAAATCACTCCCTACTGACAATCAAACCCAAGTCCTCTAGATTCTCCATGAATATTATTTAAATCTATCCTCTTTATCTAACCCTACTGTCCCTCCCTCATAGCTTAGCAAGTTTTCCCCAAATGCCTCCTCACTGACCTCCCATCTCTGTGTGTCCTCCCTGCCATTCTTTTCCTTTCTTCTTTCCTTTTCCTTCCTCTTTCAACATGTATCTCATCAATTCCAACCTGCTTAAAAACCTTCAGTAACTTCCCACTGACTTAAGATTAAGTCACTGCCCTCAAATATGGCACTGCTTACCCATTGGTCCGCATATTATATTCTCTCTCCCTCGCTTTCTATGTTCCAACCACATTGGACTTCTTTAATATCCTCAAAACTACAAGTTGTATACCAGGGAAGGGCTTTTACACAGGCTGTTATTCACTGTGGAACACTCCCTCCTCTTTTCTTAGCTCAGCAATTCTCAAACTTTTGGGGCTCAGGGCCCCTTTGTGCTCTGAAATACTATGAAGAACCCCAAAGATCTTTTCATTTTAAAAAGGTAGATTATATCATTATATTATGTTGTAAATTAGAACCAAGAAATGTTTAAATATTTAATTCATTTTAAAACAACACAGTAAACTGATTATACCTTAACATAAATAACATTTTATAAAAACATAGCCACATTTTCCAAAACCAAAAATACTTGAAACTAGTAGCACTGTTTTGCATTTTTTGCAAATCTTACCAATATCTGGCTTACTAAAGTATAAATGAATTCTCATGTCTGCGTCTGCATTCAATCTGTTGTGATATCATATGTTATGCAGCTTCTGTAAAACTCCACTGTACACTTGTAATGCAGTAACAATGAAAAGGCAAATAACTTCTTAGTATTATAGGGAAACAGTTTTAACTCCTGAACCCCCTAAAAGTGTCTTAGGCAGAGGCCTCCAGGAAATCCAAGGTATACATTAGGAACTCTTAATTATTCTTTATGTCTTGTCTTAAAGTTAAAATTTGCAAGGATGTCTTCCCTGACCTCAAAGAACAGGTCTGAGTCCTCTTATTATATGTTTCTACATCATCCTTACCTCTCTGTCAAAACACTCACTGTAACTATAATTTAATCAGTAATTTGCATAGGACAGAGACCATGCCAACTTTGTTCATAGTGAGTCTCCAGTGCTCAGCACACAGCAAGGACTCAGAAAATCTTTGTGGGAGGAAGGAGGAGATAGAAGAAAGGGAGCGAGCAAGGAAGTAAGGCCTCAGACTCAATGAGACAGCGCCCTGACAATGGCTCCATTCCTTCAGCAGGATGTACACAGAGATGCAACTTTCTACAGCGTCTGCTGCTCTGGGTTCCATTGAAACAGGATGAGAGAAAGTGGCAGGTAATGGACTGGAGTGAGGAGACTGAGGGGAAACTGTAGAGAATAATGGTTAGGAGTACATGTGCTGGGTTCTCTCATTAAGGTGATCATTCAATATTTACTAAGCAGATACAATTTGCCAGGCATTCTTCTGGGCACTTGGGATACATCAGTAAGCAAAACAGAAAAGGTTCTGGCCTCAAGGAGTTTACAGGCAGACCTGAACTCGGCCACAGATCCCTCCACTTGAGTTGGCCTGGATTGTTTGTTTAACCTTCTTGTGCCTTATTTCTCTCATCTGTAAAATGTGAACAAGCCTTGAAAGTCTCCCGGTGAGAACTAAATGAAAGAATATCTTTAATGTACCCAGTAGAGTCAGGAACCTGGTAGGTGCCTAATAAATGGAAATCTTTCTACTGGCAACTCTTATTCCAAAATTGATTTTTTTCATGTACAGAAACTATTTGATAGATTAGAATCCAGTCACTCACAGGATATGACTTGGGTAGTTGTCAGGGAGGAAGAGTGGTGTATTTAGAGTCCTCTCAGGACTCAGGGGGGCTGGCTGCAGTGTCATTTTCCTATAGAGAAGCATCACCTCTCGCTTCCTGTCTTCTTCACAAGCCACCTGGTTATTTTTATATTGAACTTTGTGAGGTACTATCATAGTCTTAAGTTATAGGGTATTTCAAAACAGACTTTCCTGAGGGCTCTTACAAAAATAATTATGCCATGAGTGTCAGACCATTTTAAAGAAGATATTCATAGCCAACTGTTTGTAAGGGACCACCTTCTTACACAGGTTTATCATGTATCATAGGGTTGCCGGGGTTTTCCAACTTCACCCTCTGAGTTTCGTTTGGCCTAAAAAAGGGACACTGCCTTTGAAGGAGGATTACCAGGAGAGGGGAAATTTACGAAAAAAGAGTACAGGGCTCTTTGATTTTTCATTTCCCTTTCCCTCTACTCACTCTTTGTGCCTTCTTCAGTTAGTACCACACTAGAGAAGTGTTAGGTAGAGAAAGAGGAAGAAAGAAAAGGAGACAATCTTATCAGTTGATTTTGCTATGTGTTACCAGTCTGGTAAAAACATTTGAAGTTAGAAAGTATTCAAACATGAATAAAGTTTCAGAGTTACTTGTATGGATTTCATTTCCTCAGAATACCCTCATTGTTCCTTCGCAGGAAATATTCATGAGTCAACTATCCAGAATCATAGTTATTATTCAAGCAGTGTGGGTTGAAAAGGAGATCTGATGCCATGGCAAACCTCACTGACTTAGACTGTTCTTCAAGTTAAACAGCAGGATGATGTCTGAAGTGACTGAAACACATATGGCTTCAGTGTGTCGAGAAGACCTGAAAGATCCCACATGGAAGTGACATTCATTATTGGCAAGCACGGTGACAGGAGACCCCAGAGGGCTGAGCCGCAAAGAATTTGCAGAGCCGTATGGCTAACTCCATGGCCTAGTTTGATCTTGAAGTTACTGTCTTGGATAATCCTCTCAAATCTGTTCCTGCACTTAAGAGTCACTCATCACATGAGGGAGCTCCCTCTCAGGTTCCTTTACATCGCCCTGTCAGAAATGACTTTCAGGGAACACAGACATCACATCAAATCATCCAACAGATGTCCCTTTCAAATAAGTTGGAGCAGAACCAACTATATGGAGAAGTCATAAACAAGGAAACAGACAACCCAGTGATTTTCAGCGGATTGGCACTGCTCTTATGACAGAAACCTCAAGTTTCTTGGGTGGAAGAATATGAGTTCAACAGAGGGCGTGTGCACTATGCTGGCTGACTCTTGCCATCCTGAGGCTCATGCTGCTGACAGGGGATAGAGGGGACACTTTTGGAGTCCAAATCCTGCATCATCTCAATGAAGTGCTATTCAACATCATGGCTCTAAGAAGTAACCCATTTTAATAACTGGCATCAGAGGACTTAGGAGAGAGAAAGTCAGTATCCAGACCCATTTCCGTCAGTGACTCTCTCCTTGTATTGGGAGGGTTGGCCAGAATCGTCTGATTCCTGTTTCTGATTTCCTTCCTCACTGGCATCAGAGGATTGCACTACAGGAAGACTAATATCTAACTGAGCTCCAAGTGCTAAATAAGAGCATCTCAGGCTCATTCCAGACCACCAAGAGGTTCGGGGTGACCAAGTCACAGACTATAAATTTGAACATTTGATGATTTTTGCAGGTGACTGGGTGAACAAAGGAAAACCCAAGAGATACATAAAGATGGAAACTAGGATTTCTCATTTGAATTCTTTAACATGCCTCACTCTAATGGTTATAAATATAAAGGAACTGCAGGCTCTTCAAGAGGGTGAAATGAAGTTAATGAGTTTAGGTTTTAGGTTTTTGTTTTTGTTTTAAACCTACTTTAGAATAGGAAACATGCTTACTCATATTTACAAGGCACTGCAAGGCACCAGCCAAAAAGCCTGAGTTATTGGCAGGATATTTTTGTTGTTGTTGTTTCTATTGTCCACATGGGTAGGCAATTAATACTTTTTAGGAAATTAGCTTGCCAACTCAACACTGCCTACTTTTGAATTTTTATTCTAGCAACAGCCCATAATTTATTGAAAATTCCCTATGTGCCAGACACTAAACTAGACATTGGGAGTATGAAAATTAATACGGTAAAGATCCTGGCTTTAAAGAGTCTTTAACATTATTTGAGCAGTTTTATTACAGGTGTATATGTTGGAATTGTCAGAACACTTAGCTCAAAGCAAGGGTTCAAGCATGACTTTGCAGAGTAGATTTTGGCTGAGCTTAAAGGATGTGAGGTAAGCATACACATTTTTAAAATTACCCAGAATGTAGTGCCTACTGAAATGCTTGAGCCTCAGTTGCTTCTAAGAGTCCAGCTTCAGAACTTGCATCTTGCTAGATTGAGCTCATTGCTTAATTTCTAGCCAACATAGCCCATCTCTCTCAGCTAAATACTAAGCTCATCAACTTCTCCTTTGATCTAGGTCTTGAAAAGAATGTTGAACATGACAGGGCTGAAGGCAGAAACCATAGAAACTTCCATCCAGAGTTATAGTCATCTCTTAATAGCTGCCTACTGTTGCAATCAAAATTAACTCACTTCTTGCCCAATTGTGACACTTCACTCACCTTCTACTCAAGGGAGACTTCAAGAATTGTTGAAGCTGAACTTCTCAGGTTCTTATACTTAGTGACACTGTTCATGCAGTGGCTCAGTATGTCTTGATTTCTTGGAGCCAGCAAAAGTCACAAACTGAACCCTCAAATCGGAATTCATAAGTGACTAACTTGTAGCATAACTTTATTATACTAGGAAAGATGGGGTTAGGGAGAGAAAAAATATCTATAACATCTTATATGTTCAAATATAAGCACTTTATGTATATTTAGTCATTCGAACTCCAAATACACATTAAGAAGCAGTTATTATTCCACTCTCTAATTCTACAATTTCTACCTTTTTAGATTCCACATGTAAGTGAGATCATATGGTATTTGTCGCTCTGTGCCTGACTTATTTCACTTAGCATAATGTCCTTAGGTTCATCCATGTTTGCAAATAGCAGAATTGCCTGGTTTTTTTTTTCTTAAGGCTAACTAGTATTCTATTTTGTATATTCAGCACATTTTTAAAAAATCTATTCATCAGCTAATGGACACTTAGGTTGATTCCGTATCTTGGCTCTTGTGAATAATGTGGCAATGAACACAGGAGTGCAAACATCCCTTTAAAACACTGATTTAAATTCCTTTAGGTATACACCCAATTGGCTGTGGGAAGTTAGACAGGGAAAGGGTACACTTTGGTCTATGGATACAGAGTTTCAGTTAGATAGGAGGAATAATTCTGGTGTTCTATTGCACAGCACAGTGTCTATAGTTAATAGCAATGTATTACATATTTCAAAACAGCTAAAGAGAACTTTAATTGTTCTTACCACAATGAAATAACTGGGTAAATGAATATGCTACTTAGCCTGATTTGCTCATTCCACAATGTATACAAGTATCAAAAAGTCCCATTGTACCCCATAAATATACAACATTATTTGTCAATTACAATAAAACTTTTTTTAAAAAAAAGTAATCAAAGTCTCCATTTGACTGATAAAACTTAGATTAAATCTGAGCTAGAACTCAGCCAGTATTGCACCAAATGTTCTTTCCATTATGCTCCTCCCTCTTCCTCGCTAAGATTGCGCCCCTTTTCTCCTCCCTAACTCACCTCAAGCTCCCATCACCCTTCACTAGTTTTAAACCAAGGAAAAATGATTCAATGAATGATAATACTTGACCAAGAACTTTTATAGAGTTTTGAGTTAAAGAAAATGTGACTTGGGTCAAAGTCACGTTTTAAACTTGTGATTTGTGTTAAAGAAAATGAAACCCCTAAATGACTTTTCTTAAGTAGGCATTCAAAAAAAATTGACCTTTTCATCACTTAATCCTCACATATCTATATGCTATGGACTGAATTGTGCCCCCCAAAACTTTGTATTTGAAGCCCTAACCACTTTTCCACAATGTAACTGTATTTGGAGATAGGACTTTTATTTAGAGATGGAACATTGAACCTAATTAAGGTTAAATGAGGTCACTGTCATTAGGGTAGGACCCTAAGCCAATAGGACCAGTGGGTTTATTAAAGGAAGAGACTGATTCTCTCTCTCTCTCTCTCTCTCTCTGCCTCTCTGTCTCTCTGTCAGGTGAGGACACAGTAAAAGGAAGTAATCTGGGAGCCAGGAAGAGGACCCTCACTAGAATCTGATCATGCTGGAATCCTGAAGTTGGACTTTCAGCCTCCAGAACAGTGAGAAAATAGATTTATGTCATTTAAGCTACTGAGTATTTTGTTAAGGCAATTTAAACAGACTAATACACTATATAGTCTATGGACTCCCTCCAGGAATACCACTCGGACCATTTTACAAGAACAGTATATGAGATTCAAAGGGGTCATTAGGACATATGATGAGTAAAGTTGGTTATTCCAGGGTTTTACTTACTAAATTCCAGTACATAGTTCCAACCACTGTGGTACACAATACACTTTCCTACAGGAATGCCATAGCCTACTATTCCAACAGGATCAGATAATCTAAAGCGAGCAAATTCGAGGGGTGCAATTGTGCTATGCTGGACAGATGGGCATGACTCTGTGGTTAGGGGGTGGAGTACCATCTGTTGCGGACACACGAGTGCTTCTTGCTGTCCTTGGGGAAAGTCACAGATGTTTCCATAACAGGTGTATTTGCTTCCCCCATGTAGCTTTCCCAGACAAGTCACACACAGCACTTTGGCTACTGCCCCCATGCATTCTACCAAAAATTTTAGTATCTGTCTTTTTCATGAATCCGGTGAAAACTACTGACAAAATTTAACTTTAAGGCATACCATATTTTTCTGGTATATAACTGACCTGTGGTTAATTAGAAAATTTGGGGATGTCTTTCGATTGTCGTGTAGAAGAATATAATCTTCCACAAATCCTGAATTTAAAATGCTCCACATGCCCAGAACTCTTTTCTAGAGAGTAACACAGAATGGTGGAAAGTCATATGTAACTCTAAAGGAAAGCCTCCATGTAATTACCTCTAAATATAAAGTTGCATACAAAGAGAATCAGTCTACCAAGTGTAATTAAAAGCAGTTCAAATTTTAATTATTTTTCACAAGTAAAGACAAACACAGAGATACATACCCTTGCTGCAAAAAAAATTTTAAAAAGGTGGCCGGGCGCGGTGGCTCAAGCCTGTAATCCCAGCACTTTGGGAGGCCGAGACGGGCGGATCACGAGGTCAGGAGATCGAGACCATCCTGGCTAACACGATGAAACCCAGTCTCTACTAAAAAATACAAAAAACTAGCCGGGCGTGGTGGCGGGCGCCTGTAGTCCCAGCTACTGGGGAGGCTGAGGCAGGAGAATGGCGTGAACCCGGGAGG